>NC_079211.1:40867024-40984524 GCF_029633865.1 Lampris incognitus
TCTCTCTCACTCTCACTCTCTCGCTCTCTCTCTCCCTTTCTTTCTCTCTCTCTCTCTCTCTCTCGCTCTCACTCTTGCTCTCTCTCTCGGTCTCTCGCTCTGTCTCTCTCTCTCTCTCTCTTTCTGTCTCTGTCTCTGTCTCTGTCTCTGTCTCTGTCTCTCTCTCTCTCTCTCTCTCTCTCTCTCTCTCTCTCTCTCTCTCTCTCTCTCTCTCTCTCTCTCTCTCTCTCTCTCTCTCTCTCTCTCTCTCTCTCTCTCTCTCTCTCTCTCTCTCTCTCACTCCCTTGCTGCCTTTGATATTTCAGTACACGGTCACAATTTTAGCTGGAACGATAAAATGATCGGGCCTTTAAGGGCTAAAACCTGACAGATATAGCTGGAGGGAGTATAATAATCAACCCAGGCAGCATGGGGCTTAATCTAAGATAGTTTTATGATTCAGGTCATGATTGGGGTTGAGTCGCCCATAGAGAACAATGTCAGCCCTGCATAGAAGGATTCATGATGGAGTCTCGGTGATCCTTAATACATTCTTTTTTTTGTCATAGTAAAATAGTGATATCCAATTTGAATTCATCAAGGTCTGACAGTGTATTGATTTTGGATGTGGAAGTTGATGCTGGATGGAGTTGAAGTTTTTCTGCAACCGAGAAGCAATTGCTGCTGCCACGTACAAAAACACGAGCTCTGTCTGGTTCTAGTCATCTCTGCGTTACCTGCAGGTGAACCTTGGTGTGCTGCCATCAGCGACATACTTTCACAGCAATGGATGTTTTATGGTATCAACATTTAGGATGGGTCATCCGTTAACATAAATAAAAAAAGAAAAAACCTCTGGGAAGAGACATATCTCGGAGGCAGGCTGAATTCTGTGCACTGATTGTTGTAAGCCCTTTGCAACCGCAATCACGAGGAGCCCCAAAGCTACAACTCACGCCATCAAATAAACTTCAGGAATCTTGACGTCAGGAAAGGAAGCTTTTCCTTTCTAGAAGCCACAGTTGATGCTAAACCCCCAAAGTTCACCAGGCAGTTTCACTTCTACCAGTTTTTAGAATATTACTTCCAAATGATGGTTACCTGCCAAAGCGCTGTTTCAGAAACTAAATAGCCAAGGACTTAGTTATATTTATATTCTGGAGTTCATTTCCAATGTGTTTGACGTGTAAGGAAGAGACAGCGTTTCATGCACTCAAATTAGGTTACAATGATCAAAAAGAGCTGGGGGGAAAAAAATCTTGAAAATATATCTTTCCTACCATTGCCCCAAAAACAGAATTGGAGGATACAAATGGTTCATGGTTCGTGCTTTAAACTGCTACTGCTCCAACCATTGATGCGGCAACCAGACATTTTTAATATTGCTGCAGCACAACAAGTGTATCCTTTAATATATGATGCCCCCTCTGGATATTCCCATCCACAGCACTGTGAGGCTTACAAAGGCAAACCCAGAGGCAGGAGACGGATCATTACTCATCCAAAACACTGTGCGCAAAAGAAACAGTAGTTCAGATCAGCTCAGGAGTATTAGACGTCTCAGATCCACATGTGAGGCATGGAGATATGCTGTCCTTGGAAAGAGCAACTTTCCGGCACTTCCATGAGCCAACGTGCCTTTTATATGGCCGCCAGAGCTAATCAAAGATTCAGCCAGATTCAGCAGGGTGTGATCTGGCATTTATTTACAGTTAACTCCACAGCCAGGACGTCTCATCCACGATTCACTAATTCAAAGAGCCTGGCCTCCAGCAAAAGCCTAAGTCCCTCAACTGCCACATTGATCGCTACAATTATTCTGTTATTTTGGACAGAGCTAAGCCATGAGATCACCGCTGTGGATCTAGCCACGTAGCTAGCAGTTGTATGGGCTGGCACGGAGCAGCACCATGAAATGACCTTGTAAATGTCACATGCAGGCGCTAATTCTATTGACACTTGGGGAATTAGCAGTTTTCCTTGCCTGATGACCAATTTAAACTTGTTAATATGATACTCTTGGTAATAAAGGAAGTTTCACTGTACACTGAGAGCGCCAAAAGCTAAGGCTGTTCTCCAACCGCACCCCTTTGGAATTCAAAATGGTTTAAGATAAATGCAAAAAAAACCCCAAAAAACAAAAACAAAACAAAACAAAAAAACAAAAAAAATTTGCAAATGCTATTTCCCTCAGGTCTCGCTGTTTAGGTATTGTGTTTAGTCTGTCAGCGTGCACTGAAGATTTGCAAAATTCTGCCTTTGTTTCCAAATAGTGTAACCCTGTCATTCACAGGAAAACCCCGTCCCTTTAATAATTGCTTGAAAAAGACAACGTACAGTAAATTTGGAAAGTTGCCATAAAATGCTTTGAATCTATCTGTGAAGAAAACATCTAAATGAAGGATCTGTCCCTGTTGCATGCACCTTAGATTCATTTTATGTCTACACAAACAAACAAAAAAATACAGATCATTTTGTACTTATACTCTTTATTCACATTTAAGTTTTAGGCTCTGTTTGTTTGCCTGTTCTCCATCTGAGAACATAGCGAGTCACAATCACAGTATGTGCAACTGTACACGCCCCGAGAAATGGAAAAACAAATCCCAGGGTCCACATTGACGTTGGCTTCGCAGTCCGCAGGTAGAATGAGTTTAGCTTGAGAGTCCAAGGGCCTCCAAGTACATAAACATAAGGGGCTGGAGCAGCACCAAACCTGGCCTCACCGCTCCATGTTTTGCAGCACTGGCAAATTTTGAGTCCAAGAAGGAAACCTTGCCATTACAAGGCAAGTGGGCAATGAAAATTCAATTACTGCCTCACACCTCCGGTGCAACACGGCAGCAAAGTGAAACAATCCAACGCTGCTTTTCCAGGGCTTTTTTTATTTGGTTTTTTGGGCGTTTTTTTGTTGGATTTTTTTGTTTTCCTCTTAAGCACAACTCCGGTTAACACTTGGATGGAAGCTCTGAATGCTGTTAATGCAGTTATCGGAAAACATCTTATCAACACTTAGCTCCAATTTTTTTGGATTTCCTCTTGTGGCTCACTGAAATGGGGTTCCATTTGGTCCTACTTTAAATTTGTAATGTTTATGGTTGTGCAACTGAGAAATGGCGGCGGCAATAAATAAGCAGAACCACTGTTTGAAATAAATCTCTTGGCTGCCCGAGATCCAAAGTACAGTATTTACTGGTAAGAAATAAAGACTCATGAACTAAAAAAAAAAAAAAAAAGTATTACTGTCAAAGTTAGTACTGTCAAAGTTGACAAAGCTGTTATTGTTGGAGTAATCTTTTTTTCCCAAAAGTTGAGCTGGAGAATAAAACATTTGGTTTTGGGATTATTCCCATTTTACTCACGATAGCCTTTCAGACCCACCTCAGAGACTTCATATAGAAGAATCTGTCACTATTTTGCTATTGGAGTTGAACCACACAGTCATGATCCCTTCATTGGTTTAACTGCAGTCGTTTGTCTCGTTCAGGGGTGTACCTCTGAACTGGCTTAATTTGGAGCACGGCCATATTTATGATTTATAGTATTTTTGTTAAGCCTAGATTTCAGTGGTTCATTATTAGGTGTATTAGTTGCAGTTACAGTTGCACAAGATTCTCAAGCAATAATGAATTCTTTTTAGCCCCCATTCTTTATGTATTTCACTGTAGGCCATTAGTGGTTGAAATAGACGACTCAAGTTAATGTACTGTTAGTTGAGGGAACTTGAGTTAGAATATATGTAGTTATTTGTGAAAGGTATTTAGACAAGAGAGTAGTTTGCTAAAGAGTAAATACTTAAGTATTTGTTTATTACTTTCAAACATTTTGGTAAAGTGGAATCAGCCCTCCAGCATCCCGCGACCCTGAGAGCAGGATAAGTGGTTTGGATAATGGATGGATGGATGGATGGATAGAATCAGCCCTAGAATTTGGGGGTAGTTCTTTTCAAAATGATGCATGCTCAATAATCCAGGTAAGAAAATCAAAGAGGGTTGAATCAATTCATCTGAATCAGTTCATAAATGTTGTATCCAGATGAACTTATTCAACCTTCTTTGAAGTGCTTTTCAAAGCTCATCAACAAAGCAAGGCTCAATTATGGAGTTCAACATCCAGAATTATGCGTCTATCGAAAATTGTAGATCTTGTGTTTAAAAAAAACAACCAAAAAAAACCCCCACAGCTATTAAACTGAGTCAAGTAAAAGCTGGCGTAAATGCAAAAAAAAAAAAAAGAAGAGGGATACACTTTATTGTCATTGCAGACATAAAAGAAATCTAAGTTTGGTAAATCTTGAGACCAACAGCAATAGGAAAACAAGATAAAAGCAAGATGAATAAACAAGATAAATAAGATAAATATAATGAGGTAGCATTACAGATGAGGCAGGTAAACAGTGACAGTACAGTATAAAAGGGTATTGCACAACAAGTTAGGTAGTTAAATAAACAATACAGAGACGTGGACATAAAAGTAGTGAGCTCTATCTGTATATAATACATAAAAGGCACTTATGCATGGCAAAGATCTCAGTCCTCAATAGTTATGGGAGGGTGGGGGCTGATGGAGGCTACAGCTCTGGGGAAGAAGCTGTTCTGCAGTCTGTTAATTGGGGCTTTGGTGCCCCTATATGTCTTCCCCGATGGTAAGGGGACAGACAGACTGTGGCCATGGTGGGTTGGGTCCCTACTGATGTTGCTTGCCTTCTTGTATAGACTGCTAGCATACACTGTATTCAGGTTGGGGAACACAGTTCCTACAATCTTCTGTGCCACTTTTGCCGCTCGGACCAAGTCCTTCTGGTTACAATATTACAATTTCACTCAGCAGATGCTTTTATCCGAAGCAATGTACATCTGAGAGTTAACACAACACGATCTAGCCAGGCGGCGACAACGCAAGTGTCAAAAAACCAGGTCCGAGTCTGATAGGACATAGGTGTCAACAGGCAGTGTACAAAGGCAATGAAGGGGTGCATAGAAGCGATTTTATATTAATACCATCAGGCGTGGCGGTGTATGTGAAAGCTGGGTCTTTAGCTTCTTCTTAAAGATGGAGAGGGACTCAGCGGATCGAATGGAATTTGGTAACTTGTTCCACCAATGGGGAACTACAGAAGAGAAGAGTCTGGCTAGTGACTTAGGGCCCCGTTGTGGCGGAAGAGCCAGGTGCCTTTCATTGGCAAAAAATAGTGAGCAGGACTATGTAGACCTGAATGAGGGAGTTCAGGTAGGTGGGAGCTGTTTTAGTTGCTGCTTTGTAAGTGAGCATCAAGGTTTTGAATTTGATGCGGGCAGCCACTGGGAGCCAGTGGAGGGATATAAACAGTGGAGGGACATGTGCTGTTTCGGGTTGGTTGAAGACCAGACGCGCTGTTGCGTTCCGGATCATTTGCAGAGGTTTGAAAGTGCATGCAGGGAGAACTGCATGCATGTTATAAGATAGTTTATCAAACCTGCAGAGGCTTGATAACCAAATGCAATACACACCTTGTGGTATGCCGGTATGCAGTGCAGCTGGCATGGTGTGGCCGTGGCACAGTAGCAGAGGATACTCTCTATGGTGCTTCTGTAAAGGTTTACTAGGAGCTGAGGAGGAAGTTTGGCCTGTTTGAGTTTTCTTAGGCAAAAAAAAGCCCCTGTTGAGATTTCTTCACCGGGTGGGAGGTGTTAACGGACCATGCGAGATCTTGGAAGTTAAAGTACAGATTTTCAGAAGTACGCCAAAAAAGAAGTGATACTCAAGAAAATGAACTAAAGTGAACAGAGTAATTGTAATTAGTTACTTTGCAGCCCTGGCTTAATGCGTGACCTAAACTATAAGAGTCACCATCATCTGTTTGCCGCCCCCGCTGGCTTCTCAAAATACCCCCCAAGCCTTTGTGCTTTCTGTAAGCAATTAAGAACAATTTACTCTCTGACTTGATGCAAGCCATATTTATATTTCCTCTCCCTCTCTTCTGGATGAGTGTGACGAGGAAAAACATGAGCTTTAGGGTTGTAAACATGAAGAGGATCTGGTTGGGAGATAATTACAGCAATTACCATGATTCATTCCCCCAGTAAGGTATGCCGATAGCATCCATGAACTCCAGGATGCAATAACGATGCTGATGGTTTCAAATGAGCGAAGAGCCGTACATGAATCGCACATAATGAAGATGGCGTGCCTACGGTGAGAGGTAGACAGGATTGGACCAATGAAAAGGCACTGCTCATTTCCGCTTATGAGGCCTTGGCAAAACGCATGACCCTGAATTATGACGACTGTGCAACCTTTGAACTGTAATCTCCAGCGTCATTCAATTGCCAACTTTTCAGAGAGCTTTTGGTACACAAACTGTCACTTTGACATATGAATCTGGTCTACCAGCCATTTAATGTTTTTTTTTTTGTAAACCAAGTCAGGATGTAAAACTACATCTAAGTCACTTCTACCACAATAGCTACTGATTCCACAAACACTACTATTACTGCTATTAATCCTGCAATGGTTATTGTAATAGTATTATCAATGCATTACAGCCTTATACAACAAATAGAAATAAAAGTTAAGGATAGACAATGAAAACATCAGGCATGAATTAAAAGAATAGTTGAGGGAGAGCAAATGCAGAGAAAACAGCGGTAATAAAGTGGGTAACATGACATAAAAGCCTTTACAAAAGCCGGTAGCAGTGTGTTTTAAAGAGCAATTCACTAAATACTAGAAACAGTTCTCATGAAGCCCTGCATCTGCAGACAACGTGGAAGGAAAACCAACCGAAACCCACTTATCTCCCATCAATCATAAAATAGTTTATCAAACTGGGTAAGGCTTGATAACTACATGCAATGCACACAGCGCGCTACGTCGTATTAAACTGATGTCAGTTATACAAGAAAAGCCTCATTCAAGGAGGAAATATTCATGATTCAATAATTGGTTGTTGTCAGCAGTAGTGGTTGTTTGCCTTAATGATAACCAAGTGGAAGTCATAGTTAACTCACTGTTTTGTTTCTATTTTTTATTTTTCGCTGTTGTTTTTTTCTGTAACCGCCACTTCCCCCGCATGCACCCTCCCATTGAGGGGCCTTTTCTTGTGAGTGCCTTGGCCCTTTAAGCTCCTCCCTCACCCCCGAACAGACCGACACTGGGTCCAATTCCAGCTATGACGGCTTTGTTCTTCCAAGGACTCTTTGGGGCCTGCTAATGCAATCAGGGCGCAAAAGCTTGGACATAAAATATAATAGGAGTGGAAAAGGAGCAGGAAGAGTTATAGGGCTGGGATGAATAGTTTCCCCTTTGAGTTGGTTCCGTTTTTTTTTCTTCTTCAATTTATTGCTCTCAGCTAGCTCCTGACCAGAGAGCTCTCTCTGTTTCAGCTCAGTGCCGGAGGGGTCTAGCGGGTTTGCGGCACACTAGATGTGTCTGTCTGAGCCAAACACATGTTCTGTTCTGCAGGTTCTCTGTTCAACATCCCCCCCCCACCACCCACATCCAACACACAACACATACACACAGGCGTGCATGTGCACATGCACACACACACAGGCATGCATGTGAATGTACACACACACACACACACACACACACACTCACACTCTACTGGAGGACTTAGCAAAAACCATTTCGTTGCCTTCACTACTGTATGTTGTCATAGCGTGAGTGGCCTGACTGCAGATGAATGGGAGTTTAAAAGTTGTAGCTGTTCGAAACGTGGACTCCAGTGTTTGGAAATGCCGTAAGTGAATTTTTGTTGTTCGTTCGTATTTGGACCTCGGTTGTAAGCGGTACCCACACGAGTGTGCGCGAGTCATTCATCCCTCTGTAGCACAGGGCGCGTGACAAATTCCAATTCTATTGGGTAACAGGACTTATAAAAATGTCTTCTCCTCAGTACGTAACCACGTTTCCACCCGCACTTCTGCAAACCATTCTCGAGAGCTGCTCTCTTCGTTACCAACAAAGCGGTCACTTTCATCTCCATTAGAGAACAACAGATACTGATTTTAGCTAATGGGTTAAAATGTCAGCTAGTGACATAGCCAGTTGTTCTGCCTCCAACTGCATGGCAACAAAGTGCAGGAAACCCGCTGACCTGCATCGCTGATACATTTTCCTTGGGGGAACTAGGCAACACTTTGGGAAGCCACTCTGGAAGAGGTCTCTGTCAACCAGTTAACATGCTTGGCTGGTGCAAGCTAACACATGCTGATTAAAAGAAGCCATTACTGGAAATGTTCGCCGTTTGAGATGTGTTAAGGTGTGAAACTGGCCTCCTAATGTTCTGAAAAGTGCAGGACATCCTATTCTCCACGGAACAACAGATGGATTTGGCATCGATGGTAAATGACATCACTGAGGAGTGAGGTGGCCTTTTGGAAAAACGACATTCTGGTTCCAGTCTTAGCAAATGCATTTTTTTCCTATCCCGTCACACAGGCAATTAGAGGAACTGTTGCAGATGCTCTCGCCACAGCCAATCACAAACCTTCATTAGTGGCATTCAGATATGGAGGCCATGCATCTTTTTCTGCACAGGAATGAAACATAATCGAAAAATAGAGTTGTTGGCTTGGTCGGGCGTCCCTACAGACACAATTGTCCGTGTCTGCGCGTGGGAAGCCGGTTGTGGGTATGTGTCCTGGTCGCTGCACTAGCGCCTCCTCTGGTTGGTCGGGGCGCCTGTTCGGGGGGGGGGTGGTGGTGGAGGGGGAACTGGGGGGACTATCATGATCCTCCCACGCACTACGTCCCACTGGTGAAACTCCTCACTGTCAGGTGAAAAGAAGCAGCTGGTGACTCCACATGTATCGGAGGAGGCATGTGGTAGTCTGCAGCCCCCGGCTCAGCAGAGGGGGTGGGACAGCGACCGGGATGGCTTGGAAGAGTGGGGTAGTTGGTAAAGAACAAGTGGGGAGAAAAAGGGCGGGGGGGGGGGGATACAGTTGTTGTACTTTTCTCAAAAACGTTTTCCAAGTGCGGAAAGATGTTGCCCTAGAAAAAGCAATAAATGACAAAGTCATAAGGCTAAGTGGTGGGAATAGGATAACAAGTTACTTTGTGTGGTTTGTGTTTATCCGTGTTTGGATACTAACTGACATAGAAGCATTGTATTAATATGAACCATCGGCATTCTGTGTGGTAAAAACTATGTTACTAACAGATGCCGTCATACCCACAGCACCACCGAGTCAAAGCTGTGCCTCTAGCAAAGTGCACACTGTGATGCCATCATTTTTGTATAATTATGTTTACATTTCTATTTCTATGACTTATATTTTGTCATGGTTTATTTCTAAGCAGACTAAACTTTGCACTAACATGAGACCCCGGCTGGTTACTTTCACGTCACGTGCAGACTCGAAAGAAAACGGCATACTCCTCTGGCTTTGATCCCAAAGTGCAGTTGAAGAGAAACACCATTAACATGAATATATACGCTGATGCTTTCATGATCATCACCATCGAGGGGCGTCCGGGTAGCGTAGAGGTCTACTCCGTTGCTTACCTCTGGTCGGTCAGGGCGCCTGTTTGGGGGCGAGGGGGAATAGCGTGATCCTCCCACGTGCTATGTCCCCCTGGTGAAACTCCTCACTGTCAGGTGAAAAGAAGCAGCTGGTGACTCCACATGTGTCAGAGGAGGCATGTGGTAGTCTGCAGCCCTCCCCAGATCGGCAGAGGGGGTAGAGCAGTGACCTGGATGGCTCGGAAGAGTGGGGTAATTGGCCGGACACAATTAGGGAGAACAAGGGGGAACCCCCCCCCCCAAAAAAAAGATCCTCACCATCTCCAACACACAGGTGTAATGTATATGTTACATGGCAATAGTCTGTATCTGGCCAGGAAATGGAAGGCTTTGCAACATTACAGTCCTCACTCCAGTGTTTAGGTTAAAATCCAAGTCTGACTTTTATATAGACCTCTTTTGCTTCTCTTGAAGCCCATCTCTGTTCTGGTGACATGTCTGCTTCTGTTGAAAGGTGTCACCCCACTACTGCCATTGTTTTATCCTGGCTTAGATCGGAGACATGTTTTACTGTACATTCTTAGATATGTTTGGTCTAAATATATGTGCACATAGAATTTAATAGTTCATATAGCTTACATGTACTTAGAGGTTGTAAAAGGTTGGTTTATATAGATAACTAATATTTGAGTTATGATAAAGTTCTTTGGTGTGATCTTCCCTTTTACTCTTCTCAGCTCTTCCATCATCACATAACACCTTTTAGTGACTGGATTTGCTTCAGCTCACCAAACTGTTCAGGAACGACTTCATCGTCTGGCTTTCCTCACTTTGTTGAAGGCTTCGTGTTCTGTCTGTTCTGTTGTCCTCTAGCTCATTTAGTCATCCTTGCTTCGAGTCTCGCATCGATGCTCTTGGGCTACATTGCCTGGGCCTGCAAACTGTTTTAACTTAGGGATTTTAATGCACTGTAAGGGTTTTTAATGAACTGACATCAGCCTCAACACGTTGAGTCAGTCCTACTTGGGGCCGTGTGTTAATTCTGGCATGCAAAGCTAGGCGGATGACGACACACATCAAAACGTGGACTTTTTTTTTTTGCCAAAAAACAACATATTAAAACTACATATACTACAGTCCATGGGAGAGAATGTTGATACATGGTGGCGATTGCTTATTGTAGTATTTCTAGAGATACTGCAACCTCATGTAATCTCATGCAATGTATTTTATCATGTATTATGTATTATGTATTTTATAATGTCTGTATCATGTATGTATGTATTATGTATGTTTGTATTATGTATGTATTATGCATAATGTATTTTGAACCCAGCCACTGAGGATGTACAAGCCAGTGCATTCTTAGTGCCGGTTCCAAGCCCGGATCAATGGGGAGGGTTGTGTCAGGAAGGGCATCTGGCATAAAACCTTAACCAAATCAAATATGCGGATCATAAATCAGATTTCCATACAGGATCGGTTGAGGCCCGGGTTGCCAATGACTGCCACCGGTACTGTTGACCAGCAGGGTGCTGGTGGAAACTTTGCTCCTGCTGAGTGAAGGAGAAGGAGAGGGGAAAGGCATGTCCAGAGGCAGCGGGAGAGGAGGAAGGGTAGGAGTGTGGAGGTGAGAGTCGGAACATTGACTGTTGGCACAATGACCAGTAAAGGGAGAGAGCTGGCTGATTTGATGGAGAGAAGGAAGACAGGTATACTGTGTGTGCAAGAGACCAGGTGGAAGAGGAGTAAGGCCAGGAGCATCGGAGGTGGGTTCAAATCTTCTACCATGGTGCGAATGGGAGGAGAATGGGGTAGAGGTAATTCTGAAGGAAGAGTATGTCAAGAGTGTGCTGAAGGTGAAGAGCGTGTCGGACAGAGTGATGAGTGTGAAGCTGGAAATTGAAGGTGTGATGATGAATGTTGTCAGAGCATATGCCCCGCAAGTTGTGTGTGAGATGGAAGAGAAAGAAGAATTCTGGAGTGAGTTGGATGAAGTGGTGGAGAGGGTACCCAAGGAGGGGAGCATAGTGGTTGGAGTGGACTTCAAGGGACATGTTGGTAAAGGGAATGGAGGTGATGAGGAGGTGATGGGTAGGTATAGTGTCAAGTAGAGGAATGTGGCAGGATAGACGGTGGTGGATTTTGCGAAAAGCATGGAAATGGCTATGGTGAATACATATTTCAAGAAGAGGGAGGAACACAGGGTGAGGTATAAGAGTGGAGGAAGGTGCACACAGGTGGACTATATCATATGCAGGTGGTGCGATCTGAAAGAGGTTGAAGACTGCAGGGGGGTGATAAGGGAGAATGTAGCTAGGCAGCATCGGATGGTGGTCTGTAGGATGACTTTGGACATCAAGAAGAGGGAGAGAGTGAAGACAGCCAAGGATCAAATGGTGGAAGTTGAAGAAGGAAGACTTGTGTGGAGTTCAAGGAGGAGTTTAGACATATAATGGGCGGTAATGAAGAGTTGCCGGATGGCTGGGCAACTACTGCAAAAATAGTGAGGGAGACAGCTAGGAAGGTACTTGGTGTGTTATCTCGACAGAGGAAGACAAGTAGACTTGGTGGTGGAATGAGAAAGTACAGGAAAGTATATGGAGGGAGAGGTTGGTGAAGAAGTGGGATAGTCAGAGAGATGAAGAATGTAGACAGGAGTACAAGGAGATGCAGCATAAAGTGAAGAGAGAGGTGGGGAAGGCAAAGGAAAAGGCGTATGGTGAGTTGTATGAGAAGTTAGACACTAAGGAAGGAGAAAAGAACTTTTACCGATTCGCTAGACAGAGGGACCGAGCTGGGAAGGCTGTGCAGCATGTTAGGGTGATAAAGGATAGAGATGGAAATGTGTTGACAAGCAAGGAAAGTGTGTTGAGAAGGTTTGAAGGAGTACTTTGAGGGGCTGATGAATGATGAAAATGAGAGCGAAAGAGAAGGCTTGGTGATGTGGGGATAGTGAATCAGGAAGCACGGTGGATTAGCAAGGATGAAGTGAGGGCAGATATGATGAGGATGAAGAGTGGAAATTGGAAAGGCAATAGGGCCCTATTACAAACCCGTGGAGTCATGGAGATGTGTAGGAGAGATGGCAGTTGAGTTTTTAACTAGATTGTTTAACACAATCTTGGAAAGTGAGAGGATGCCTGAGGAGTGGAGAAGAAGTATACTGGTACCAATTTTCAAGAATAAGGGTGATGTGCAGAGATGCAGTAGCTACAGATGTATAAAGTTGATTGGCCACAGCATGAAGATATAGGAAAGAGGAATAGAAGCTAGGTTAATAGAGGTGATGATTAGCAAGCAGCAGTATGGTGTCATGCTATGAAAGAGCACTACAGATGTGATGTTTGCTTTGAGAATGTTGATTGAGAAGTATAGAGAAGGTCAGAAGGAGTTACAGTGTGTATTTGTAGATTTAGAGAAAGCATATGACAGCGTTCCGAGAGAGGAGGTGTGGTATTGTATGAGGAAGTCGGGAGTTGCAGAGAAGTATGTAGGAGTGGTGCAGGATATGTATGAGGGCAGTGTGACAGTGGTGAGGTGTGTGGTTGGAATGACAGATGGGTTCAAGGTGGAGGTGGGATTACATCAAGGATCAGCTCTGAGTCCTTTCTTGTTTGCAATGGTGATGGACAGGTTGACGGACAAGATCAGGCAGGAGTCTTCATCGACTATGGTGTTTGCGGATGACATTGTGATCTGTAGTGAGAGTAGGGAGCAGGTTGAGGAGAGCCTGGAGAGGTGGAGGTATGCACTGGAGAGAAGAGGAATGAACATCAGTCAGAGCAGGACGGAATACATATGCGTGAATGAGGAAGGACAGCGAAATGGTGAGGATGCAAGGAGCAGAGGTGGCAAAGGTGGATGAATCTAAATACTTGGGATCAATTATTCAAAGTAACGGGGAGTGAGGAAGAGAGGTGAAGAAGAGAGTGCAGGCAGGATGCAGTGAGTGGATAAGAGTGTCAGGAGTGATTTGCAACAGAAGGGTACCAGCAAGAGTTAAAGGGAAGGTTTACAAGATGGTTGTGAGACCAGCTATGTTATACGGTTTGGAGATGGTGGCACTGTCAAAAAGACAGGAGGTGGAGCTGGAGGTGGCAGAATTGAAGATGTTAAGATTTTCGTTCGGAGTGACAATGAAGACCAGGATTAGGAACGAGTATATTAGAGGGACAGCTCAGGTTGGATGGTTTGGAGACAAATCAAGAGAGGCGAGATTGAGATGGCTTGGACATATGCAGAGGAGAGATGCTGGGTATATTGGGAGAAGGATGCTGAAGATGGAGCTGCCAGGGAGGAGGAAAAGAGGCAGGCCAAAGAGGAGGTTTATGGATGTGGTGAGGGAGGACATGCAGGTGGCTGGCATGACAGAGGAAGGTACAGAGGACAGGACGAGATGGAAACAGATGATCTGCTGTGGTGACCACTAACGAGAGCAGATGAAAGATGTATTATGCATTTTATCATATATTTTATTATTTATAGAATATACCAGCAAAATTAAGTCTTAAGACTGCACTATATTCCAGTAATATTCAGTTTTGAGTTTTAATTTAGTGTCACTGTTGTTGTATCTCTAGACCTTGGACTTTTTAAAGGCAGAATATATTGTGTTTGCATTAAACTTTAGACATAGCATGAAATTGTTGATAAGAGGACTGAGCATTCTTATACACAAAAACCAATGTTCTCCTCAACAGTCCTGTAACCTCAACAAGCTACACTGAAGTTATGTTTTTCTATTTACAGTTAAGAATCATTAAAAAATATCCCATGAAAGTGACACTATCATCAAGTGGGCAATTGATGAATTTCAATCCAAACTCAAGTGTTCACCGTGTGAAGACAAGTTACAGCAACTCTAAAATAACTGAAACGGTTGAAACAAATTGCAGTAGTTGTAAAAGATATGGGGTAATCTAAGGCATTACTTGACAAAATGGAAATAAAAACTTTTACAGACTGGATCCTATAAATTCTAGAGTTGTTGACAGATGAAGCTCTAAAATGCACAGGATGCAGTGCTTTTTCATTGGCTTCACATCCTCAGGTCTGTTGGGGTTCCTCTTTGACAGATAGACGGGATCTTTCCTGCATGAACGAAGACTGGAGATACTCGGCGTGCCCTGACCTAATCTGACAGCAACGATCAATCTGTCCCAAATCACACACAACCCAATACTACCCATACTTCTCATACTAATGGTGATGGGAAATGAGTATATAGTGCTTTCACACTGTGTGATATACAGATTTTGCTTGTGCAGAAGTGCAAGATTTTCTTTATATGCAGTCAGTGGTACTTGTTAGATGCCCCATAATGCATTGCAGTTGCATGACGCCGATCAATTTTTGTTCCATGCACCAGACGGTCACTGTTCATCTTTGACCTTGTCAAGTCTCATGTATACACATATACTCACATTCAGTCACAACAGATGGATACAATAATTCCATCCAAGGGTGATTTAGGAATCTGTGTGTAATTCTGTTGGATGGTTTTAATAAATGATCTTACTGTGTGGATTGCACCACGATTGCAAAAGAAAGAATGTTTTCCTATACAAAGTGACAACACCACATGGAGTTTTATCAAAACATCAGACCAAATCAAAATCTACAAGTCAAGCACTTAATAATTATCGTGCAAACAATGTAACATAACAATTTAAGACAGAAACTGTCATACATACCATGCATAATTGTTTACTCTGTTAGTATATCTTTGTATCTGTATAGTTATATCCATCATCCAAACCGCTTAGCCTGCTCTCAGGGTTATGGGGCTGCTGGAGCCTATC
This sequence comes from Lampris incognitus, assembly GCF_029633865.1. NCBI lineage: Eukaryota > Metazoa > Chordata > Actinopteri > Lampriformes > Lampridae > Lampris > Lampris incognitus. Next base: position 40,882,259 of record NC_079211.1, read on the forward strand.
CCAGCAGTCATTGAGTGGCAGGCAGGGAGACACCCTGGACAGGCTGCCAGGCCATCACAGATATATGTATTACTACTTTATTGATCCCCACGGGGAAATTCTTTCGCTGCATTTAACCCATCCTATCCGTGTAGCCAGGAGCAGTCGGCGGCCGCTGTGCAGCGCCCGGGGACCGACTCCAGTTCATCTTGCCATGCCTCGGTCAGGGGCACAGACAAGAGTATTAATCCTAAAATGTATGTCTTTTTGATGGTGGGGAAAATCAGAGCACCCGGAGAAAACCCACCGCAGACATGGGGAGGACATGCAAACTGGAATGAACCCCAAGGTTGGACAACCCTGGGGTTCGACCCCAGGATCTTCTTGCTGTGAGGTGACAGTGCTAACCACTGGGCCACCGTGCCACCCATTAGTCATTACACAGTCATATTAGTCATTTACACAAAGTTGTCCTGTCAAAATGTGTATGAAAAACACAATCATGAAACAGTTCACAAAATTAATCTTATATATTTGTAGGACAGGAGAGGAAAAGTGAGTTTAATGCAGTTTTGAGTTAGAGTTAAAGCAGTTGCTAGTCATAAAACTATCACATGACATCACATGCTTTTCCAGGATCACCACATTGGTGGGTTTGAGAAGCTTGCATGTACCAATGACCCCAAGAGCTATGCTGTCCGGAGCTTGGGTCGTGGTAGGCTCACCCAAGGTGGATAGGTCAAGGGGGAGGTTCCAGATGAAGCGCGAGCCAAGACCTCAATGGCAGAACTGGCGGAAGATGTCTCCAGGTCATAATGGCAGTGAAGGCTGCAACAGAGGGTGGTCCCCAATCGTCTTGGTTCTCCATGTCATTGGACTCTGGCCACCCCCTACCAAGGATCATGTGGAGGCTGCAGGCGCATCAGCCACTCCATATAAAAAGCTGTCATACGCTGGCGTCCTCCCGTTATGTGGCTCCAGGATCGACCTCTACACCCACCTGAAGGACCCAGAGGGAGGACAGTCGTACTCGACCCCGAGTGACCGCCGATGATGGTGATGACATGACAGATGGGAATGCCACATAGCTGGCAGGATGGTGGTGTTTACTTAGGAGGCAAATCTATACCAACAAGAAAATCACTTGCCTGCACTATGTGCAGCTGACACAGCTCGGCGAGGGACATGATTAGAAACGAAAGTGATTTTGCAAATGGGATGAAACGGTCATTCAGAAATGTGACATAACGTTTTAGTATACTAGAGTCTAAACAGTCTTTTGATAATAGTATGTTGAATTACAATTAGAGTATGTAACATGCACTAAATACATATATTAATATTAGCACAGTAGTATGTTAGTATTCGGACACAGCCTCGCTCTCTGGTTTTGGCCCCATTAATGCTGTTAGTCCCAGTGCTACTGGTGCTAGGTCAGTTGGAGGTCTTCTTTTACCGGTGAAGTGGATCATTCCAGCCTGATTGAAAATTGGAGACATCTGGCTGCCCCTGACTTCAACTGTTTAAGGCCTCCTCTTCCTGCATCATCTTGTTTTGGCCCCGGATGGAAAGCAGGCTACTTAGCGTTGCCATGGTTTCACGTTGTTTTAATAAATGGTTAATCTTTCTTTTTACTCCTTTATCTGTTTCCCCTTTGTGGCGTGGCTCGGCTTATGTGGGCTGTAACAAAAGCAGCAGTTCAGTTCAAATTCTCTTGGTGTTTGCTGACATTTAACCTCATAACTAGAAAAACCACAATAGGGAGTTAACAGCCCACATCATGCTCCCCAAATCAAAAACTGGGCCTTACCTGTGGTTTTCTTTGTCATGATGTAACACAGAAAGGATTGCTGTTGTAATTCACTATAAGGCGTCACCATTTGGTTTTGTCTAAGCCAGACACGCGCTTCGGCTGAAAAACAAATGTGAGCTCAGATGACCTCTTGCAGCAGAAGTCCCCCAGATCAGCACTAGGGAGCGCTGCTGGGGGGGCCATTAACCTTCAGCAGGCACCCTGAATGGCTGTATATAAGCCAGCACTTGGAAGCCACGTCCACGCTGCGCTGTGACTCATTTAGGTAGCGGATAAATTAGTCTGACAAAGGTCAAAGTGTGAGGGCTGTGTGTGGTGGAGGTTGATGGTTTTTATTTTTTGTGTGTGTGTGTGTGGGTGTGGGTGGGGGTGTGGGTGGGGGGTGGTGGATGATCTGGCACTCCTGGTGGTTTTAATGCCGTTCTGTTCCTCGTCAGGCCCAAGGCTAAAAGAGATCCTACTTAGGGAAGGGGACTGTGAGACAGAGAAAGTACAGGAAAGAAAGAGCATGGATGAGAGTGCGTGTCACTGAGTGAGGGAGAGAGAGAGAGAGAGAGAGAGAGAGAGAGAGAGAGAGAGAGAGAGAGAGAGAGAGAGAGAGAGAGTGTGAGTGTGCGTGTGCGTGTGCGTGTGTGTGTGGATGAATTCCAACAGGGCCACAACCTCCACAGCAGATTTGGAGTGAGCTGCAGTGCAGGCAGGCAGGCCAGGAAGCCCTCGCAGGAACAGAAACGTGATCTGGGGCCAGATCGTTGAAGGACAAGGGGCTGCTGGGCAGCAGGCAAGCTGCCTCCCAAATGTTTTCAACCGTCCTGCGGTTTTATCTCACAAACCAGGCTTTTTTCACACTCCCCTGGAAGAATGATTGGACTTATTGGAAAAACAAGTATCCGATATGGATATTGTGGGTGTTTTTAACCAACATCTAGAATCATAAAACTCGTGTTTGTTGTTGTTGTTGTTGTTTTTTTTTTTTTTTACTAGATGTCACTAATTATGATGAAAATGTATGTTCACTGATATGATTACCAAAGTTTTGGATATCACAGGTGGGGCAAAATAATACAAGGGAGGCATATCCATTGAATTGACTTGTAAGTGTAAAAAATAAATAAACATTTGGAGCCTTTTGTGGCAGGAAAGGTGGCGCAGTGGTTAGCATAGACACCTCACGGCAAGATGGTCCTGGGTTTGAGCCCGGGGTAGTCCAACCTTGGGGGTCGTCCCGGGTCATCCTCTGTGTGGAGTTTTCATGTTCTCCCCGTGTCTGTGTTGGTTTCCTCCGCGTGCTCTGGTTTCCTCCCACAGTCCAAAGACATGTAGGTCAGGTGAAATGGCCGTACTAAATTGTTCCTAGTTGTGAATATGTGTGTGTGTGTGTGTGTGTGTGTGTGTGTGTGTGTGTGTGTTGGCCCTGTGATGGCCTGGCAGTTTGTCCAGGGTGTCTCCCCCCTGCCGCCCAATGACTGCTGAGATTGGCTCCAGCATCCCTGTGACCCTGAACAGGATAAGCGGTTTGGATAATGGATGGATGGATGGAGTCTTTTGCTGCCTTGCCATGTTGGAGCAAATTAAGACAGGGCGTTGAACTGACAGTCTAAGATGACTGCGTATATGATTACCTGCCTTGATAGGCATCACAATGATCAAATGCAAATAAAAGGAGCGATCAAGTAAGCAAAAAGGATGTACAGCAGGAGGGGAGACAAGTGGGGGACATATAGGTGGAGCAGAGCAAGGTCCTTCTGCTTCATGCCGTCATGCAAGAGCCTCAGCTGGGCACTCATACAAAGCTGTCATACATGTAGCATGCATGTGATAACCGAGGCTCACAACACTACCTCGCACACCTACAACATCCTATCACTGCAGCTGCACTTCTCACTTACACAACTTCATTTTTTTCCTTTTTTTTTCTATGGTACTGGAGCGCTGGGAGTTTTCTTACAGACACGAATCCAAATCCGACTATGATGTGATCAGCTCAGGATGAATTCTGACAACATCTTGGCAGGAAGACTGAATGCGACATCTTTGTTTTTGAATGTGAGTGTTTATGATTCGTGGTACATCAGTTGTCCTTGGAGTTGACGGTGAAGACGTGAGCGAGGACGTGACCTGTGGCAGCATGACAACGTTCTACAGCAGTCCTATAGATGCTGTCGTCTAAAATGACACTCTCGCTTCATACACGCTACCTCCGGCCTCGTTCTGAGAGTTGTCTGGAGCCCAAACAACCGCTTTGAAACTGATGGGAAACAGATTATCAGAAAAACCCAGTGTTTTCAATAGTGGTGTATAACTGAATTTCATTACAGCGACCTTGAGACAACTTTATGAGCCTAACATGGACATACTTTCATGTTGGATGCTGTTTTGTAATTCTGAGTCACTGAGTGTATCTGAAGTGTTGACATGGGTAATACAGTTACCCCCAAAATTTTCTCATTGGCATTTTTGCGGCTAGTGGTACCCATGGTCGGAATGAGGCATGCTTAACCATTTTCCAGTTACCTCAAGCTCCGCCCACACTACGTGACAAAGCAAGTACACACTTGCGTTTCTGTCTCTCTGTGCTATCCATGGATGACAGAGCTGATCCTAAATGCTATAAACAGGCTCCTGACAGAAACCAAGATGAAACAGAAAGACCATTCATTTTAGCCACACTCCATAGACTAGTGTGCAGAATAGGATTCATTATATGAATCCCAATGTTCATGTTTGAACTCATGTTAAAGCTGAAATCTGTAATTCCCCTGATCTGCTCCTCCCTGCTGCAGCCAGAACTACAAACAAGTTGTAGCAGTCATTGGCGCTGGTGTGCTGCATCTCAGCAGTAAACAGTTCCCACACTTCCCGCTTCCGGTGCAGGAAGATGGCGGCATGAACTTATGCTTGCAGCGGCCTCACCCAGTACCATCCATGCAGTATCTTTGACCACATCTGCGTCTTAATTTTCTTCGTTTGATGGCTGGGAGAGCTGGTGCTGGATCGGCTGGGAGGACTTGGTCTATTGCGTCCTGTGGGCCCAGGGACCACAGCCCTGCCCGGAGCAGGGCCCGAAGAGCTAATACCAAGGGCGGTCTGACAGGACATGGAAGCAGGGCAGGCTAAGCTAACTGCTAGCCCATGCAGACCAGCAGTTCTGATAACACTGAGGGCCATCTGGCGGTGGCCTCATCTGCCGTTGATTGTGTTTTTAGTGTCATCGTGTGGAGTGCGGGGAGGTGTGTCAAGGGTGTCTGGCCGGGAGAGCTGGCGTTGGATCGGCTAGGGGAGCCTGGTCTTCTGCATCCGGTGGGCCCAAGGACCACGGCCCTGCCCGGAGCTGCGCCCAGATGGAAGGAAGCACCAAGGGCGGTCTGATAGGACGCGGAAGCGAGGCAGGCTAAGCTAACTGCTAGCCCATGCAGACTGGCAGTTCCGACAGTCATCCTGATGTTCATTCTCCTGGACAGTGATTTTTTTTGGGGGGGGGTATATGTTGGATATACGTGTTTTTGTAGTTTTTACCTGGTCAAAATTTTCAACAGCAGTATACGGGGAGTTATTAAAGGAGAAAAATCTCAGTAATCAGATTTAAACTGTTTCTCTTTAATGCCCAAACCCCCGAACAGCTGAGCTACAGTCCCATCTGAATGTGCGTAAAGGTGATTGTGCTTCCTCAGTTGCATCCTCCAGGCTCTAAAATGACCTGTCCTATGAGACCAGGCTTGACTACTGTGTCCATTATATTGACTTTGGCCTACATTTTGTTTTTATTTAGTGTTTTATGTGCATTTGTTCTCTTGCATTTTTGCCTCTTGTGCGTCATTCGTTGTTTACATTTTTGTCCTCTTGAGCATTTTGCAACTGTGTTTTCACGACGATAATTATCACTACTACCCACATTAAGCTGGACAGACCACACAGCGGGACAAGAAGATCAATTTGACCGCACTTACACACTTTAAAGCAACCTCTTATCAGACGCATGCCACTGGCTGCCGGCAGACCAACAGATAAAGATGTGGTCAAGAACAGCCCTTTAATGGTGAGGAGAAAATACTTTTTGCATGTCTTTGAACTCAGAGTTCAGTCTCTACTATGTGCTGCAATTCAACCAGAAAGCATGCATGAAGCAGATAAAGGAAGAAGAAAAAAAAAAGATGAGAGTTGGAGTTCTCACTTGTTTTATCTCCTTAGTGCTTGGTTTTTTTCCTTGCCCAGACCTTGCCCCGAACTGCTGCAAGCATCGTACACATGCTGACCTTCCTCAGAGGGTTGCTGGCTAATTCCACAGTGGCGGAAGATCAGCGATGAGAGCTATCTATCTATCTATCTATCTATCTATCTATCTATCTATCTATCTATCTATCTATCTATCTATCTATCTATCTATCTATCTATCTATCTATCTATCTATCTATCTATCTATCTATCTATCTATCTATCTATCTATCTATCTATCTATCTATCTATCTATCTATCTATCTATCTATCTATCTTATCTATCTTATCTATCTACTATATGTCTATTTTGTTTCTAGCTATCTGTGCGTGTGTGTGTGTGTGTGTGTGTGTGTGTGTGTGTGTGTGTGTGTGTGTGTGTGTGTGTGTGTGTGTGTGATCCAGATCCACGTACTGTAAAGAAACAACTTCAGGAGACTCTGTTTAGTCTGTTACGAGGGCCGTCTCCAGAGGTTTTACGTACACATCGTTTTCTAACACAACAGAAGAATGGATGTATTTACTCTGACAATGCCAATGATAACAAACCTCCTCCAGTGTGACTAACAACAGCATCGGGACACTAAACTGTCCAAAGTCCATCTGAAATATTTGCTTTTCCCTCAATTTCAGAAATTAACGTTTGGTGAATCCCAGTTTGTGGTAATGTGAGTAGGTTTATTTGAGCAGGCGCCAACACATAATGGATATCAATTACATTCTTGGCTGGAAAAACAGCATACCTTCCCTGATCACTTATTAAACATGGCCAGAAGTCTGCATCTGTCAGCTGCAAAACTCAGTTCAAATTCAGAATCAAAACGGGTGTGCCTAGTTGTTTTTTTTGGGGGGGGGTGAGGGGGGGCTCGTGTGCACTTCTAGGGGCAGAGATACCACTTCCTCTGAAACGCCAAGGGCACTAAGGATGCATGGTGGATGTTCCACTCCCAGCTCACCCATTATTAAAAGTAATTCACTCTGCGTTTTAGATAAAAACTTCCACTAATTAGCACATATTATCCGTCACTTAATTTTACACATGCCGGGCGTACGGGTGGTGTGGGGTCTATTCCATTGCCTACCCACACGGGGATTGCCGATTCAAATTCCTGTGTTACCGCCGGCTTGGTCGGGTGTCCCTACAGACACAATTGGCCCTGTCCTGGTCACTGCACTAGCGCCTCCTCTGATCAGTCGGGGCGCTTGTTCGGGGGGGGGGAACTGGGGGTAATAGTGTGATCCTCCCACATGCTACATCACCCTGGCAAAACTCCTCACTGTCAGGTGAAAAGAAGCGGCTGGCGACCCCACATATATCGCAGGAGGCATGTGGTAGTCTGCAGCCCTCTCTGGCTTGGCAGAGGGGGTGGAGCAGCGACCGGGATGGCTCGGAAGAGTGGGGTAGTTGGCATGTACAATTTAAGAGAAAAGGGGGGGGGATGACAGATGCCATCCAATTTTGTGACCTTTCGGCCAGGCATTAAATATATCATTCAGGAGCATATGAAACCGTGAACCTCACTCTAACACTTTTCCTCTCTAGAGAGAAAAAGAAGAAATGGAAAGAAGGAGAAAGCCACTTTATATCTTGTCATTGTACAGCTGTACAGGTTACAATGAAATGTGTTCTCTGCATTTAACTCATCCTATTTCTAGGAGCAATGGGCAGCTGCAGCACCCGGGGACCAACTCCAATTCTTCTTTCAATTGCCTTGCTCAGGGGCACAGACAGGAGTATGAACCCTAACATGTCTTTCTGACAGCATCATTAATCAAATGGAGCGAGGGCTTGGGGGGGGGGGCTCAGTAGTAAGTAGCATGCCACTCCCCTGCATGTAGGAGCCTTTCCAGTTCATATATTATTAAACAATCAAATCTCAATATCAACATTGTTGCATGGCAGTGTGCAGTGATTTAAAAAATTTTTTACCATGTTTTGTAACGCACACTGGATTTGGTTGAACTTTAAAAATGACGAGAACAACTCTGTGTTGGCAGCAGCAAGGAGACCAGCAGTGCAGTCTGTCATTGAGCTGTAACACATGAGCTCACTTGCCCTCTGAGTATCTTCGCATCAAAGGTGGACGTCTGTGTGTTCACAGCATGCTACCGACTGATATGCTTGTACCCGTGCATAAATGGTTGGACTATTAACACCTGTGGTCTGGAGCTCCTTTGTCAGCTGTCTGTTCTCTGGTCTCAACAAAATGTCAAACACAATGTGCAAACAGTGACCAGTGCTTTAAAACCTGGAGTCCTCATGCTAACGTTACAACGTAGGATTAGCTTGTTCTGCTTCTTAGCTGCAAAGCACCTCATGAACTCGGCCTCTAACTTACTCACTTACCCACAAACTGACATTTATGTTGCTTGCAAATGTAAGTTTGTGTTTCGACATGGAAAGTTGAGCATGTGCTATGCATGGGGTTCACAAAGTCATGACAACACCATTGCTTGGCAACAGGGCAGCGTTACGTCATATAGCCGAATACTTGTGATTTTTAGCTACCAGTAGTCTATTACTGTGCTTTTAGCTATTGCCTGGAGGCAAGGTAATTCCTTCTTTTTGATTGATTAATTATTCTGCCATAAAAGACTCCATTTTGTATTTTGTGCACATAATGTGTTGTTGAACAGGCAGAAAGCACATATGAAGTAATGCTGCCCTGTTGCCAAGCAATGCTGTTGTCATGACTTTGTGAACCCAATGCATATCATATGCTCAACTTCCCATGTCGAGATCACAAACTGTCATCGCCCAAATTCAATGCACGTTTTACTACAGTGTTACAAAATTGTGTGTGTGTGTGTGTGTGTGTGTGTGGGTGGGTGGGGGGCGCAGAGCCGACGGCAAGGTGAAATTACCAGCCGCTAGATGGCAGCAAAAGCAGGATTTTCAGCATCTGTTTCGCGCTCCTTTAAACTTTACTCCTCTGCACTTATTAAACCGGTATTTAACATTATGTTCTAGAGATTCAGTTCAAATTCTTGACAAATTGAGAAATTCTTAGTTATGACATCCTGCACGTGCAGGCATACACTTAAAAAAGGCCAAATGAATTGGGGGCGAGATTGAGAGATGATGAGTGATCTTCTACTGCCAAACTGAAACCATCCAATGGCGTATTGATGTCTACATTCCTCTAGAAATGCCATCCATGATTGGCTGTTTTTCAAATCAAACTCCCTCCCCTCACAAAATCTCACCTGACAGTTCCTTTCCATTCAGATACATGTCAAATCAAGGAAGTTCGCGGTGCTCTAATTGCTGTTTTATGGGACCTTCAAGTGTCCAAATGAAATATTTCTTAAATAATATGTCACATGAACTACTCAACTGAAGTTCAAAGAAAGTTGAATCAGTTCATCTGGACACAACATTTATTGGGAGAAACTTTTCGTCACTCATCTACGTGACCTCTTCAGTCTCGACTGACTGCAGGTATCCCCACCCTTATAAACAATACAGTGGCATTACGACTGAAACCAATGATCGGTTTCATGTGCAAATTGCCGTGACCATTAACTAGAGTTACAATGGCCACATGTACTATTGGGAATGGTTGCTATCACAGCATTGTAAGATGGTGACAGATGTACCCCCCCCCCCCCGTCCCTGTTCAGGGATGGTCATTCCCTTTTAACATAGATGGCCTCTTTGACTCACCATTCAAACCAGCGTTCCTCCCTATCAAGGATGTGAACATCATCCTTGAAAGAGTGGCCACTGGCCTGTAGATGGGTGTAGACTGCGGAGTCCTGGTCTGATGTGTCAGCTCTTCTGTGGTGTGCCATCCTCTTGGCCAGCGTCTGTTTAGTTTAACCAATGTATAAGTCACGGCAATCCTCCTGGCACTTAACAGCGTACACTGTATTGATCCGTTTGTGCTGGGGGACCTGATCCTTGGGGTGGACCAATTTCTGGCACAGCACGTTTTGGGGTTTGAATGCAACTGAGACGCGACGTTTGGAAAATACACATCTCAACTGTTCAACACTCCCGGCACAAACAAAATTACCGCTGGTTTATGCTTAGGCAGCTGTTGTCCTTATCTCTTCGATCGGCTGGCGCTGTCAACTGAAGATGTGCAGTCACTACTAGGCCTACTTCCAATTACAAACTTTAGATAATGTCACCGAAAGTTGAATCAGTTCATCTGGATGCAGTGTTTCTCCCACTAAACATTCTGTCCAGATGAACTGATTCAACTTTCTGTGATTTCCTTACCTGGGTTTTAGAGCAGGGCGGCACAGTGGTTAAAGTGGTTGCCTCACAGCAAGAAGGTCCTGGGTTCAAGCCTTTGGGTAGTCCAACCTTGGTGGGTCATCTCGGGTCATCCACTGTGTGGAGTTTACATGTTCTCCTCGTGTCTGCGTAGGTTTCCTCTGGGGGCTCCGGTTTCCTTCAACAGCCCAAAGACATGTAGGTCAGGTGAATTGGCCATACTAAATTGTCCCTAGTTATGAATGTGTGTGTGTGTGTGTGTGTGTGTGTGTGTGTGTGTGTGTATGTCGGCCCTGTGATGGCCTGGCGGCCTGTCCAGGGTGTCTCCCCGCCTGCCGCCCAGTGACTGCTGGAATAGGCTCCAGCCTCCCCATGACCCTGAGAGCAGGATAAGCGGTTCAGATAATGGATGGATGGATGGATTGTTGTGCATGTATCAAGACATTAAGACAATGTGTTGTTCTGTTCACAGCAAAGTCCCACAACAGTTGTGCTTCACATCTGTCACACTATAGTATACCCTTGTTTACAGTATATATTATAATTTAAAAAAGATAAGCTTGGTCAGCTTCATTGAGCAGTAAAAGTCTCTGTTTCTGCTGGCAATGGCTTGATTGTAGCTCATTCCTGAGGTTAATAATTGGCTCTTGTAAGATTCTAGATGTTGATAATTTGCCGCAGCCAGCACTCACAGCACACACAGTCCAGTTTGGTTTGTTTAGTGTGTGTTTGTGTTGGGGGTGAGTGCGTGTATATGCACGTCTAGGTGCATCTATGTGTATGTGAAAATGTCCACAAGCCTAACTTAAGTCCACATTGCTGAAAAACAACGTAATGAGAGGGCTGTTGGTTTCGCCCGACTCCTCGGCTCCCATTCATCACAGTTAGTTTGTAAACAGTGGCGGCATCTGAAGTAAATGTTTGCGCCAAGCACTTGTGTCATGGGTGTAGGTTCGGGTGTGGAAACACGACTTTCGCATCGAGAGACTCAAAAGATCTACTGTGTGTCAGCAACGGCGATTACACGCGGACTTGTTGTTTGTGCGCAGCCCACGTTGGCGGAAAAAAAACAAGTCTTCTTGCCGCCTTTCAACTATGGTGTTTTTGAGGGCCTTTTGAAGGCCTTTTCCGAATCTGTGTTTTTTTCCCCTTTGTACTGACGAAACTGAATGATCGATCCTAAATTACCCCGGCCCAACCGCCTGAGCCTCGTGTCTTCTGGAAGGGAACATTGTCATTTCTTTGACAGGTCACAATGGTTTCATTATACAGGCTACGTGTGTGTGTGTGTGTGTGTTTGTGTGTGTGTGTGTGTGTGTGTAAAGGTGTGAGGAGTCAGCGAACAGAACAGCAGGCAGCTGCACAAGCATTCTCACAACTTCAGTTGTGTAATTCCAGCCTGACATGTCATCCGGTACACAGCAACATGGTGCCAATACAGACGTGTGTCGGGGCTTTCTGTCTACACACACAGAACAAAAGAACATCAGGAAGTGTCAACGCTGCTGTCTGAAAAGTAAACTCCAGACTTGGAAGAACAGAAAAAAAAATAAGACAGAAAAGACAGAGAGTTGAATCGGTTCATCTGGACACGTTTGCTGACAGATATTTTCATCACTCCTCTTAAGTGATCTCTTCGGTCTAAACTGACTGCAGGTGTCCCCACCCTTATAAACCACACAGTGGCATAATGACCCAAACCAACGATCGGTTTCATATTAAAATTGCCGAGGCCATTAACTAGAGTTACAACGGCCATGTGTACTATTCACAGAGGGTTGGGAAATGGTTGCAATCACAGCATTTGAAGATGGTGACAGATGTACTCATAGACACCCCCCGGTTCAGGGATGGTAATTCCCTCTTCACATAGATGGCCTCTTTGACTCCCCGTTCAATCCAGTGTTCCTCCCTATCAGGGATGTGCTCATCCTCAGCCTTGAAGGAGTGGCACCAGCCTGTAGATGGGTGGAGACTGTGGAGTCCTGCTCTGATGTATTAGCTCTCCTGTGTTGTGTCATACTCTTGGCCAGCGTCTGTTTGGTTTCCCCCGTGTACAAGTCACGGCAATCCTCTTGGCCCTTAATAGCGTACACTATATTGCTCTGATTGTGCCGGGGGACCCGATCCTTGAGGTGGACCAACTTCTGGCGCAGCGTGTTTTGGAGTTTGAAAGCAACTGAGACGCGGTGTTTGGAAAATACGCGTCTCAGCTGTTCTGATACTCCTGCCACATACAGAAGCACCGCTGGTTTATGCTTAGACAGCTGTTGTCCTTCTCCTCTCTTCGATCAGTTGTACACATGGCCATTGCAACTCCAGTTTATGGTCACGATAATTTGCATATGAAACCGATAATTGTTTCGGTCGTTATGCCACTGTATTGTTCATAAGGGGTGGGGATACCTGCAGTCAGTTTAGACCGAAGATGTCACTTAGATGAGTGATGACACGTTTCTCTCAGTACACATCGTGCCCAGACGAACTGATTCAACTTTCTGTTCTTTCCTTACCTGGATTATTGAGGTGCATTAAGACCTCCAGACTTTGTAATTAATGTCAATAAGAACACCCTGGCTGACAGTTGACTACAGTAGAATGTGTGTTTAGAAGTGAGATGGAAAATGTTAAGCTGTCAGAGTTGTCAGCAGCCTGTGTGCCAACTCATTTCCCTCATCCACCTCGGGCACTAAACCCAGGTCAACAGCTTCATTTCCTCTCAGCGCAGGTAAACCCGCCCGCCCCTGTGTGTTTCTGTACATGAGCTTGACATGATCGTACTGCGGGCCAGTCAAAGATGACGGGGACGGTGAGAAGAGGGTTTATATTTGACATTAAACTAGTATATTGGGCCAGCCGGCTGAAGATGGGACGAAAAACCTTTGTTTTTGCTGTTTCGTGAATTCAAGAATGGGTTGCTTGCAGTACTTGTTCACCGACATCCTGCTCCTTATGACTTCCTGTGTTCTTACATAGGTGAGATCGGCCTGTCTTTGCCAAGCTTTCCAACAAAGGTTGGAATTGATCCATGCATACGTTACCAATAACTATGTAATGTTCAAATAAGAATGTATTCTCCATGTAAATTATGTTGAAACTGATCCGATACTATAAAACGACTTTACGGCCTATAAAAACTGAAAGGGTCGGCCAAATTGTGACAATTATTACTTCTCCCACACCAGAGTCAGAACATATATTTTCAGAAAACGTCTCGGGTAGGGAGTCACCATCTTCGCAGTATTTGAGAAGCAGTTAGGGAACAAGTAACTATCACTTTACATTACAATTCCCTATGGCATGTGGCTGCCTAAATGAGCTGGTTGCTGTTTTATTTCTATTTTTTTCTCAGATGGATACACGTGTATATTTGAAGCATGTTCCTTAAGTATTTTTGTGGGGACCACCAGCAAACCTCATATATGCCACCTGAAAATGTGATGTATTTGTCTTCCTTGAGTCAAAAGCTGCCTTACAAAGGCAAGAGAACCTTTCTTCAGCCAAGAAATCATGAGCAGTAAAAATCAGTTACCTTTTTGTTTTCCCTCAGTATATCAATCATTCAACAACAGCTAAAGCTGTGACGTGCGTGTCCGCATCATAACATATGAGATGTGATTAACTGAATTATTTTCAATAGGTTCATTTTATGGTCAGGGTCGGGTGTTCCAGATTGGTGTTCCTTCCTTCCTTTGAAACTTTATCAGGTCTTCCTGTTGCACTTGGAATTCATAGATAGAGTTTATCCCCAGTGCTGATTAGCAGCAAAAATGAAAAACAAAGCCTTTTTCCATTTACTTTTCCTAGGCCCACAGTTTCTGAATATGTGTAGAAGCCAATGGCCAGCCATTTCTTTAGCCTGTTGCTGTTGAGACGTGACGTCATATCAGATGTTAGCCGTGAGCCCAAACGTGGTTGTGGGGTTATGTGGTGAGGTATATTCTGTATAGGCCCTATTCAGCACAGGTGTAGCTTTGTTAAAAGTGGGTGTAGAGTTGGACAAAGACCTCAATGGTGGAGCTGGCGGAAGATGTCTCCAGGTTACAATGGCAGTGAAGGCGGAGGAAGGCTGCAACTGAGGGTGGTCCCCAATCGTCTTGGATCTCCATGCCATTGGACTCTGGCCACCCCCTGCCAAGGACCGTGTGGTGGCTGCAGGTGCATCAGCCACTCCACGTAAAGAGCTGTCACACACAGGCGTCCTCCCATTATGCAGCCCCAGGATCGACCTCTACACCCACCTGAAGACCCAGAGGAACCCAGAAGGAGGATGGTCATACTTGACTCTGAGTGACTGCCAATAATGATGATGATGATGATGTTGTAGAGTTGGGTCTTTCCAGGATACATGAGGACAGTTTTTTGTTGTTGTTGTTGTTTTTGGAGGGATTTTTCCTCCATTTTCTCCCTGATTGTACTTTGCCAAATACCCCACTCTTCCGAGCCATCCCAGTCGCTGCTCCACCCCCTCTGCCAATCTGGGGAGCACTGCAGACTACCGCATGACTCCTCCAATACATGTGGAGTTGCTAGCCGCTTCTTTCCATCTGACAGTGAGGAGTTTCGCCAGGGGGACGTAGCAAGTGGGAGGATTTCACCAGGGGGACGTAGCACGTGGGAGGATTCCCTCCAGCCCCCCCCCCCCACACCCCCCGAACAGGCGCCCCAACCAACCAGAGGAGGTGCTAGTGCAGCAACCAGGACACATACCCACATCCGGCTTCCCACCCATAGACATGGCCAACTGTGTCTGTAGGGACACCCAACCAAGCCGGAGGTAAAACTGGAATTCGAACAGACGATCCCCGAGGACACCGTTGAGCCTTCTTGAAGTGTAATGGGTCTAACTCAACAACACTGAGGGGGAAGGTGCCTACTTGATAACCCTGATGACATGCCGACCGCACTCCTCAGGGAGCTGGTTAACACAGTTTAGTAAATGATACCCCCACAGAGATGGGCCGGGAGATTCATGTGTGGCCCGATGTCCTCACTGGTAACCATTGATGGCAGCTTAATACGTTGGGTCATTAGTATATTAGCTTATTGTCATCTGTGTGAATACTCACTGGAATATGAAACAATAATTTATTCCATCACATCCTGTGTATGGTAAATGCAGAAAGAATGTCGGCTGTTTTACTGGAATGGGAGGGTAAAAGCTTCCAACATCCTTCATAAAAATGCACCTCCCGCTCCCCTTGTCCTCCAACATAACTAATTGTTTTGCACAACATCTTTAACCACTTAAAATATTTGCCTGTGTTCAAGCTATACTGATGAGTGATGAAACAACACTCGTACTAGACACGCAGGAGAATGTATAGTACACTACGTGGTTGGTTTAGGATGTAAAATGTTTGCCAAAGATATAAATGTCTCTCTTAAATGTGGACAGTAATGTGTTTTGAAACTTTGTTTTAACTTCATCAAAAATGTTGGTTCTGTTTAATCAGGTTCATAACACCAGGGTTCATAACTATTAAAGGCAATGGAGACAATTAAGGAACCTCAGGTATTTTTTTTTAACCTAAGTCCTATAACCTTTTGTTAGGGGTCATAAAAAAGTGATGCGTTGCAGGAACTTTTAAACTGATAAATATTTGCTGGGCTAGTGTCAGCCGACTGCTGTGCACCAAGTTGCAATGTAATCCTTCATGGCGATGGCCCGCCAAACAACGCCCACAGTAAAAGCTCTTTTTTTTTAATAAAAATGTACTAGTCTGCTGATGTTAATGCTTGGTCAGTGCTGAATCACCTTAAACGATTCTGATTCTGATCCATTACTTGGTTTGTTTCCTAACAATTGTAAAATAGGACTTTAATTTAAAAAATATCCGAATATTCCTTTAAAGTTGGACCAAAAATGAAACTCTTCTTAACATACTACTTTCTAACAACACATATTGCTTTGGTAGTCATGCATCTGGTATTTTCAACTAAAAAAAAATACATAAGTACAAAAGGTGAAATTCAGTTTTTCTTTTTTTTTGAAAGAGCTCTCCCCAGTTCAGTTTCCATTCATCCATTATCCAAACCGCTCACCCAATGTTCCCCCTCGTTCTCCCCAGTTATATCTGGCCAATTACCCCACTCTTTTTGAGCCGCCCCGGTCGCTGCTCCACCCTCTCTCTGCCGATCCGGGGGGTGCCCCGACCGACCAGAGGAGGCGCTAGTGCAGCGACCGCAACAAATACCCACATCCGACTTCCCACCCGCACACACGGCCAATTGTGTCTGTAGGGACGCCTAACCAAGCCGGAGGTCTTTGGACTGTGGAAGGAAACCGGAGCACCTGGAGAAAACCCATGCAGACACGGGAGAACATGCAAATTCCACACAGAGGATGACCTGGGACGACCCCCAAGGTTGGACTTCCCCCTTTCTCGAACCCAGTTCAGTGTCTCTCACCCAATTTTATTTTCTGATAATGATGATGTCATCAAACACACTGACTTGCATACAGCCAATCATATCAAAGCATTACAAATTTGAAACCCACACCGGCCCTTAATTTGACTTTATAGGCATGAATATTAATGAAGACGAGACCACTCCCTCACAGTTCTGAGACAGATGAAAATAATTATGGATAATGCTATAAAAAAACCTAAATATTTGTCTTTAACAAATACTTATATATTGCTGAACGTTTTAGTATGCCATGGTCCAGGTTTTTACAACAAAAAATAAATCTAAGTTCTGATTTCAGTTGGTTTTTTAGTTCAAGCAAAAAAATCCCACACAAAAAAAAAATTGCAGCTTACGAGGTTTCTCCTTGACAGCAGCAATCTGTCAGCCCCTAACCCCAATAAAACCTGACGAATTGGCCTTTACACCTCAAAGAAGTCTCCAACGTCAATTCTGCAGCCTTCCCTTCTGTGATCGTATGGACAAGACAGGTGGCTTGCAGCTGAAATCCTACTCTCACCGTCTGATGGAGTGCTGAACCCCACCTATGGCTCTCCGACCGCGTTAAGGTAAGAGCCTGCTGAATTATGCTGAGGTGAATTCCCCGAGGCAGCTACAGGAGCCGGGGCACAGAATGGACCCCGTCGGAGGAACGGTAAGTTCACCGGGCGTAGAGTTTCACTTCTTGTTGACAGCTAACGGGGAGCATTACCATTTGAGCCTGTCATTGGTAATATTAGATTCCCTTTACGGCTTTTTCTAATTTACCTCCTTGGGCTCGGGCCTCCTGGGCAAGGTATTGCAGAATTATGCGGAGCGAATCGCCGGTCGCAGCGGGTTTCGCCCACGGCGGCCTTCCCGCTGCGAGGCTGCAGTGACTCTGGGATAGCCCACTAGGAATGTTTTTTTGTGGTGTGACACAGTGTTCATTTCCTCTCGCTGACTAACTCAGCGTCAATGTGGATCATATGAACTGCATTTTTTTTTTTGTGGTAAGCAGTAATGCAACACGTTTGAGAGGAATGAGGAAGCCGTACTATATTACAACGTGCCATTGCCCTTCCTCACACCCATCCAGAGAAGCCCCCTCACACACACTCTTTATGCATGCACGCACAAACCTCTGCAAATGCACGCACACCAGCCATCTTTGTAAATAGAATTTTCAAGTAACCCACTGACTCTCTCTGTCTCACCAACACACACACACACACACACACACACACACACATATACACACAGACATATATATCCCTGGTTGTTTGGACAGAAGGTAGATGTTAGGAGGAAGATTTAAAGGAGAACCTGCGTGCAGGCTGCAGGTATGCAGTAGTTCAGCTCTATGGCCCACACACATGCTGCACACACCACCGCCCCTCACGTTTCATCCAACCTAAGAGGAAGCATCGAGAGAGTAAACAGGAGAGAGAATGTGAAAGAGTAGAGTCAAGGAGAGTGTGAATGAGCGAGAGAATAACATGTGAGAAATAAAGGAGGGTGAAAGAAAGCGAGAGGTCTACTAATTAAGTGTTCATCAGTTCCGAGGACCAAGGTTAGCAGAGGAATCGCCTCAAACCAGAGGCTACAACGAACGCTCAATTCCCCATGCAGGCACAGACTGCTGTATTCATCAGAGTGGGGATAAATGGGCCTGGTGCTTACCTTTAGGTCAGCCCTGATTGAATCTGGGATAAGCACATGCAAAAGCGATTTGTAGATGCCTTGAACTCTGGAAGCAGTGGTGTGGTCTTACTCAAAGTCTGTGCCTCCAAAGATGTGTCAGTGAGACGACTCAAATGAATGCAAGGAATATGATTGTGTATGTTCGGGATTGCTTTGACAGCCCAAACTTCCCCAGTTCATGAATCTGTGCTTTAAGCCCCAGAAAGATGTGGAATTTGTTGGGGTTTTTAAAGCCGCATTAGGTGACGTTGTGCAGTCATTGCACATTGTTCAGGAATCTAAATGTTTCACGTCAAAGCAAGTAGGCAGTCTGTATTCTTCAGCCTTGCGAGTACACAGCTTTTTAGGTTTAGTTGCTCTGCTCATTTGAGAACATGAGACTTTATGAAACAAAAAGCAATTTGTTTAAAGGCACCTAAAGGTTTGATTCCTGGTGAGATTGCCTTTTGATAGGGATGGTGGTAAAATGCATGCATATATACATGTGTACTTATGTACACGTATTTAAGCTGTATGTGTTGTAAAAGCAATTGAGAGTGATGGTGGTAAAATGCATACCCTTTAGTCGACTGGTTAGCACAGTCGCCCGTGGTGCGGGAGACCTGGGTTCACGTCCTGGCTGCGGTGGTTCCCAGCTGCCCCCTGAATTCGCTACACTGGTGTCAGGAGTGGGATGGTGAGACTGTGAGGCCATCGGAAGCACGTGCAACCCTAGGCATGAGGGAGCTGGTATGCTGAAGTGCGGGGACACGCTTCCCGAAGGGAGGGGGTAGTATAACGATCATGAATGAGTAGACTCGCTAGCTGGTTGGTTAATGGGTCGGACCCTTTAGTCGACTGGTTAGCGCAGTCGCCCCTGGTACGGGTGACCCAGGTTTGCATCCCGGCTGTGATGGATATATTCCAGCTGCCCCCTGAATCCACTCCACTTACGTGTTCTTATATACACATATTTAAGCTGTATATGTCTTAAAAGCATAAGAAAATAAATCTCTGATTTAACAACTGACATAACCCTATGGAGATAGAATATTCTAAATTTCTAAAATCACCAAAGATATGAAGGATGCCTCTCCCTCCTGCCCAGCAAACAGGCTGGAAAGCAAAAAAAACCAAAACAACAAATTTATTAAAAAATTCCTTTTGGATACCGCTCTCTGGGTGGCTTGTCCGTAATCACAAACATGAGGTGATGTGGAGCTGGTCCAACACAAACGTTGCACTGAGACAATAGCACGCCTTGGTAGGTAATGCCCAGCCTTGCAGAATTCTGCATAGTTGGCAAACACAAACTGTTCCCTCCCCGAGCATAGTGCTCTGTGAAGTCTGGGTAATAGCACCACCAAAGAACCTAGTGAAGTATACAGCATCATATGGTAGCTGGCGGCTTGGCTTTGTAAGGTCACAACCTCTGAACCCTGGGTGGAATGGTCTGCTTCTTTGCAAAACACAATTTGAGGGTTTACCATAAATGGTAAAAAAAAACGGTTTGCTATTGCGTTCATCCTGTTCGGTGCACAGTATCCCATTATGTAGGTAAAATTACATTTAATTAATTTCAAGGGGAGGGCAGCTAGGGTTGAGGGCAGAGAACTTTCTCATGGTTCCTACCTGGTATGAAATGGTGCCTTCTAATTTTTCTCCTCCAGGGTGGGTAAGCGAATGGGTGTGTGCGTGGGTCCGATCGTTCGGCTCCTTGACGATGTCACGTCAGAGGGTTCTGGGTGACTCCTAGGGGAACCCACATATGCACCGGGCATGGAGCGCTCACTCCTAATGTTCCTTGACAGCTCATGGCTGTGGCTCAGCTGCTGGTGTTTATGAAGGGAGGTCTCCACTTACAGGCAGCCCTGCTGGAAGAGACTGGCAGGGCAGTCGAGGTGGGGCGTGGGGGTGAGTGGATGGTGTTGGGGGTGGGGGGTTTGCCAAAGCCCCCCTCAACAGTAGCTGAGAAAGGAGTGACCATGCCGAGCCTCCGCAGAGCTCATGGGGTCTCTCTCTCTCTCTCTCTCTCTCTCTCTCTCTCTCTCTCTCTCTCTCTCTCTCTCTCTCTCTCTCTCTCTCTCTCTCTCTCTCTCTCTCTCTCTCTCTCTCCGAGCTTGTGTTTGCATCTCACCACCTGAAGACCCCCCAGCCCGTTTAGCATTTCACCATGTAATTAGATTACTAATGTAGTGTGAAATGAAATTGTGACGGTGATGTCGGTGGGATGGAGGGTTCGGGTAGGGTAATTTCAACTAAGAACCCATGCATTCCCCCGAATTCGCCTGTATTTTTTTTTTCCTAAGGTGCCAATAAAGTCCACGATTTCCTTCAAGGCGTGGTGCTAACAATGGTGTCATAAGTGCTGACTCCAAGGTCTGTCCGACTTGCCAGTAAAAACAACTGCCTTATAATTGCTTTCTCTGTTACCCCCCCCCCCAATCTATCACCCAACAGTGCTCTCACACTCGCTCCAAGGTTATTGCAGAATAAAACAATTATACACAAGCACACACAGGGGTTGTCGTGTCTTCATGACCTCCCGAGCTCTTACAATAGCTTCCAGCTGTCTCTTTGGGACTCTTGGGGGATATTTTCTAAGCCCCAGTCACTCTGGTAATAGCTTTACAGTTGATTAGTGCAGTCTCATTCCAGGGGTACGAGATAATTGTCCCCATCTTGAGCTCCTAATAAATATCCCCACCTTACCTTGCCTCTGTACTATAGTGTCGCAATGTTGCACAAACTTCTTAAGCTTATTCATAAAACAGCATATGTGATAATTAATCACTTAGTTAATCTAATAGAACACACAATTCAGACAGACATAACTTAACTATGTGCATGAAAGTCAAAATATTATCATGCTTAAAACATAGAGCCTGATTTTGGTTATTCACTCTATCACGGTGAGAGAGAGAAAAAAACAGTAGCAGAGAAGATATGGAGTCGTTTCAGGGAGGAAAAAAGATGAAATAAGTGCTTTGCAAGTGGTTAAGTCTTTGCAAAAACTTCACAGGCAAGCATATTGAGCCGTACGATGAGCTACATGGCAAGCCACCAGCTCTGGTGCGCTTTCTTCCTGTATGGGGGACGAGGGCTGTGAGGAGATTCTTTGTGAGGGTAAAAAGAATTATGAGGCAAAAAATGTTCTAGATAAACACAAATAAATTGAATTTGCCGTGGGTCAGTGACCTTGGGAATGACTAAACCAGACCCTCAGCTGAAGTTTCCCCGTAGGTGTGTCTGTGGACATTAGCGAGGAGGGCTGGGGGTGTTGAATGGCACATAATGTATTTTTCTTAAGGAAGGAGAGTTTGCTGAGACTTGGAGCCCATTTTCACATCAGGTCATGTCCAAAGACACAAAAAAAAAAGGAAAAAAAAGGTATTTTCCTTTACTCCCAAAACTGCCAATCTCATAAAAAATCACGCCACCCCACTTCCTTTACACCTTTACCGATCATTGATCTAAAGAGAATTTGGGGGAGTGTTAAATGGAAGTATCTAGGGCCTTGTATGCAGGCAGGAAGGGCCCTAGCTTTAATTCCACCGCTGTTAACCAAACACTGCTATTTTTTTTTTGCTGCAATTCTGGGGCACATACATGTATGCTCCGTCACGCAACTCAAAAGATGCGGGGGAACACATCTGGCGACAATCAGGGGTATCAGTCTTGACAGCGTAACTGTCAACACGCATCTCCTGCACCAAACCCCTCCACTGTCTGCTCGAGTACTTTCTACCCAGAGCCCTTTTCTTTGTTTTCTCCCCCTGTGCGGTAAGCCAGCAGCTTGTTTGTACAGATGACTCCCCGATCGCATGCTTCTCACATGGGATAAGGCCCTGACCCGAAAAGCGCAGCTTGCCAGACAGTTGTTCTGCATAGCGTTTTGTGTGTGTGTGTGTGTGTGTGTGTGTGTGTGTGTGTGTGTGTGTGTGTGTGTGTGTGTGTGTGTGTGTGTGTGTGTTTCACCTATTTCTAAATTAGTGGTATTTGTTCATGTGTTTGCAATGGACATACCAAATAAACAGCTGAAATCGGTTGAGCTTCAGTTGTCAGTCGCCATTGTGCTCCTGCTAGTATGCAAACAAGGGGCTTGATAAAAACATAACTTTCTGAGGGGGAGATATTGTCTTTCAAACCCACTAATGTGCACTGTAGGCTTATGTTGAATACGGTTCTGTGGTCCGTCATAAAAATGACCCTACTAGTGAGGCTTGCATACAGAGGAGAGCCAAAAAGTATTTTCTGCTACTTGCTGCATCATCAGAATTGATGGGGAAAGCTGTTATTTTTCTTAGTTGTACATAGCAAAAGAATAAAATCAACTGGTGATGGCAGGAACAACAAACCGTGCCCCTTGACCCCTTAAGCTTTGACCACAATTTTGTCATTTCTCAATGGAGTAATGGATAGGAATGTATACTTGAAATAGATTGGTGTCACTGTGAAGTATATTGAACCATGTTTGACAAATTTATAGCTGAAAACCAATTTTGACTCTTTTTTTCATAAGATTTTTTTCAGAACCTTTACCCAATTACCTCCAAAATTAATTCAGGACATCCAAGGACCATTACGTTATTCCTGAAAATTTCATGTTCGTTTTCTGCAGCTGTTTTTCTGTAAAGATGTTGAGAGACAAAGAAAAGCAATACCCCTTGGGGTGGGACCAAAATAATCATGTAAAAAAAAAAAAATAAACCAAATAAAAGTAAGATAAGAATAATAAAGAATGCACCTAAGTCTTCCAGCTTATGTCTCATTTTCCAAAGAGTACCATCTCTAATGTGCTAAATCCAAGTAAAAGTTCCTCTGTTGTACTGTTTAGAATTTCCTTGTCAGTGAAGAAAATATCATAACTCCTTTTGTGGTGAGGAATTAACTAGATGTATTGTTACTACCCCAACACTAGCAGCACAGGACTTGCATTAACTGCCATGCCAAATAACTTCAAGTTACCATATTCTTAGTGGTAAGATTAGGTAAGGTAAGATAGGGTAAGATAAGGTAATGTAATGTAAGGTAATGTAGGGTAAGGTAAGGTAGGGTAAGATAAGGAAAGGTAAGGTAAGGTAGGGTAAGATAAGGTAAGGTAGGGTAAGATAAGGTAATGTAATGTAGGGTAGGTAAGCTAAGCTAAGGTAAGGTAGGATAAGATAAGGTAATGTAAGGTAATGTAATGTAATTTAGAGTAAGGTAAGCTAAGGTAAGGTAGGGTAAGATAAGGTAATGTAATGTAGGGTAATGTAAGGTAGGCTAAGGTGAAGTAGGGTAAGATAAGGTAATGTAAGGTAAGCTAAGGTAAGGTAGGGTAAGATAAGGTAATGTAATGTAATATAGGGTAATGTAAGGTAAGGTATGGTAGGGTACGATAAGATAATGTAAGGTAAGGTAATGTAGGGTAAGGTAAGGTAAGGTAAGGTAACTGATCAACCAGGAAAACAGGACTGGTATCCCATTCCACAAATAAAAAATAAAAATAAATCAGCGATCAGTAAGGTCTATGTGTGATCACCATGGAGGTGTGATGAACCTGTACTGGATGTTCAAAAAGTTACAAGAGGTTTTGCTAAGATTTTATAAAGTGACAGATTCCTGGCTAATTTAGAGGTTAGTCGTCGGATAGAAGATAGAGGATACTTTATTGTCACTGTACATACATACAGTGAAATAAATTTTCTGCATTTAGCCTGTCCTCTGGAAACAGTGGGCAGCTGTGTACACCAGGAGCAGAGGGCAGCCATAGTGCGGCGCCTGAAGACCAGCTCAGGTTCTTTGTCATCGCCTTGGTCAGGGGCTCAGGCAGGAGTATTAACCTTAATATGCATGTCTTTTATGGTGGGAGAAAACCGGCGCAGACACGGGGAGAACATGCAAACTCCAGATAGAAATGACCTGGGATGGCCGGGCGTTCAAACCCAGGACCTTCCTGCTGTGAGGCAGCAGTGCTAACCACTGGGCCACCGTGCAGCCATCAGAATGCTTAAATTTACATGTTTTCACGTCTTCTGTTAACAGCAGATTGTTTCATTCTGACAGGTGTTCAGTATATTGGTGTTGAGAGGTGGTGCTGTGTAAAACAAGGTCTCTTTCTAGTTTTGATGAAACACATTCCTGCATATATTCCCAGTAGGAAATGACAAATACCACTGCCTTGTATGAATATTTAGAAATTCAATATTAGCGCTGCAAAAATATTTCCCTCACAGTTATTTGAGCTAAACCAAATACCGCAGAAACGTTAAAACTTAAAATTAGGTAGGGACAGCAAATATTCGGTGGTATTTTGCAAGATTTCTGAGTTGATGCTCAATGCCTATTTAAATGCATTAATTTGCTGTAAAAGGTGAGTGACAGATTTGCTGGTTGGAACAGATCTGTATTAAGGAAACAATGAAAGTACTGCACCTGATTGTTAACAGCGGCACTCAGACCCAGAATCTTAAATCTGAACCCCGCACCAGGCCTCTATTACTCTATAAAATAGTATGTGAACCTAGAGGTCAGCCAAGCATGCTCGTAAGTCTCAGACCCAGCTGATTAAAACGTAGGTGAGGACAGAGAACGAGTGAGGGAATGATACCCCCCGTGTTTGCGACAATATCTTTCCAAAAGCCCATGAGCAAGGCATTCAAGCCCCTGTGCCCCACCAGAGGGCCTCAGTGGTGTTAAAAAGGAAAAAACTGTAATTGTTCTGGGCAGCTCCCGGTTGAGAAATTTGTGTAACAGTATGAGCGTGAAGGAAGGTATTGATGGAACACAGCGGCTTTGCACACAAACCTTCCCTAGAAAAATAAAGGCTTAAAATAGAAATTATTGAATAATTTACATGTCAGAAATTCAAACCGTCAAGCTCCTGCAGAGATATTGTACTTCTATTCTAAGATGGATGTTTTTTTTGGGGGGGGGGGGGGACTTGGGGAGATGTGTGCCTGCAGTCTACATTGCCTCTGCTGTGAGAGTTCTGACGTGAAAAATGTTGGTAAATCTAAGCCAAAAGCCCAGTAGTCAGAGAGACAGGCCTATTAAAGGGAAATGGTCATGACTTCAACATTATTTCCATATGTCCCAGGGATAACATTTTATTAGCAGCCATAACACTGAGTAGTCTTCAGTGCGTCTCGGAAATGGAATCGAGCGGGGAAGTGTCTGCCAGTGACGTCACTGGGCGCGTTTCCATTAACCCGCTTAATGCGCAACCTGAAATTGCGAACGAAAAAAAAACGAATAATGGAAACACGTGAATAAAAAAAAATCCCAGATATCGCAAAAAAAACAACAACATGTATACGCTCATATGAGGTGTATTTTCAGACGGTTTGGCAAAGCGATATTTGGCAAAATTGGGGTGGAGCACATTTTTCACATTGAAGTCAAGGTAGCCAGCTAATAAAAGAGCGATGGCCACGAGCTTCTCGGTTGGAACGGGCTCCCTCGGGCATGATGCGGCAGGCGCCACGATGGGTCTTTTATTGCGTTGCGTAACTCACCGACTGCTAAGCGGGACTTTCTTAAGGTTTGGATCCACAGGACCTCTGTAAAATCATTGCGGACAATGACCTCCCATAAATCCCTGCCAGGTATAAAGGGGTTTGCCTTTCCGCCATTGCGTGCGTCACACGCCCTCGCTGTCTTGGATGAGACACGACCAATCGGCATCACCATGCCAACGCTTGTCAGGTCTTGGAGCTCCGTCGCCCCATCGTGAGAGGAGAAAACCCAGCTTTAATTGCATAACATCACTCAGTGGAAACACAAACCATTCACACGTGTTTTGTTGACTTTTTTTTTAAATTGCTTCAATTTTGAGCAAAAAAAATGCAATGGAAACCCGCCTACTGGCAGATGATATGCAAATCACATCCTTATATGGCATTCGCTACAACGGCTCTATGTAGTGTGGTTATTCACATTTCCTCCTACGGTGAAACCTATTTTGATGGGTCCGCTCCGCGCAGTATTGGTAGGGTTTCAGACACACACAGAGGATCTCTCAGTGTTATGGCTGCTAATTGTTTTTCCTTTAAGAAAATTTCACAGCAGTGTGTAACCTAATGTAAACTACTAATAAGACACGTTAGCCCCTAGCTAACGGGTCTGACACTTTAGCCGAGCGGTTAGTGATGTCGCCTTGTGGTGCAGTACACCCCGTCTCGAATCCCGCACCGGGCAAGAAAATAACCGGTTACATTGGTGGCAGCGGTGGAATCCGGAAGTGTGCAGATACTCAGAAGTCTCTTCGGAGCGCGGGAAGAACAAACGCGAGGGCGCGCTTCCGGGGAGGGTGACGACTGTAAACTACTAATAAGACACATTAGCCCCTACCAAACGGGTCTGATCCTTCAGCCGAGCGGTTAGTAATGTCGCCTTGTAGTGCAGTACATACCGTCTCGAATCCCGCACCGGGCAAGAAAATAACCGGTTACACTAAGTTACTGTACACATTTCAACTATTATTTTATTTAAACATTTACATGTGTAATATTTAAGTTGTTATTTCATGTCCTCTTGCCTACGAGTGAATATTAGTTCCTACCAGCAATTGTCGCCGGTCGCTGCTCCACCCTCTCTGCCAATCCGGGGAGGGCTGCAGACTACCACATGCCTCCTCTGATACATGTGGAGTCGCCAGCCGCTTCTTTTCACCTGACAGTGAGACGAGTTTCGCCAGGGAGACGTAGTGCGTGGGAGGATCACGCTGCGTTCCCTCCAGCCCCCCCCCCCAAACAGGCGCCCTGACCGACCAGAGGAGGCTAGTGCAGCAACTAGGAGACATACCCACATAAGGCTTCCCACCCGCAGACACGGCCAATCACCGAGGTAACGGAGGTAAGCTGGAGATAAGGAGGGGATGTACCATGTGCGGTGGTAGAGTAGGTGAAGGCGGTGAACTCCAAGAGAGTGAAGTTGGATGCCCTGTACCATCTTGCCCTGTTGGTGTAAGTTGAAGATCCATCCATTATCCAAACTGCCTATCCTGCTGTCAGGGTCGCATGGATGCTGGAGCCTATCTCAACAGTCCCTGGGCAACAGGCAGGGAGACACCCTGGACAGGCCTCCAGGCCATCACAGGGTATTTAGAAGCTGATGAGCACACGATGCACGAAACAAGCTTGTGCTACTATTTATTAAAAGCTTTTTTCCTACACCTATAAGCGGTTCAGCTAGTGGATGGATGGATAGATGAATATACACTGCTCAAAAAAATAAAGGGAACACATAAGCAATGCAATGTAGCTCCAAGTCAATCACACTTTTGAGATATCAACCTGTCCAGTTAGGAAGCAACACTGATTTGTGAATCAATTTCACCTGCTGGTAAATTGTCTAATTTCCACCGGGTGGAAATTAGACAATTTGCAAGACAACCCCTATAAAAGGAATGGATTTGCAGGTGGTGGCCACAGACCATTTGCCTGTCCTCATCTTTTCTGGCCGATCTTTGGTTAGTTTTTAATTTTGCTAGTGCCCTCACCACTAGAGGTGGCATGAGGCGGTATCTGCAACCTACAGAAGTTGCTCAGGTAGTGCAGCTCATCCAGGATGACACATCAATGCGTGCTGTGGCAAGAAGATTTGATGTGTCTCCCAGCACAGTGTCCAGAGCATGGAGGAGGTACCAGGAGACAGGCCAGTACACCAGGAGACGTGGAGGGGGCCGCAGGAGGACAACAACCCCGCAGCAGGACCGCTATCTGGTCCTTTGTGCAAGGAGGAACAGGAGGAGCACTGCCGGAGCCCTACAAAACGACCTTCAACAGGCCACTAATGTGCAGGTTTCTGCTCAAACAGTGAGAAACAGAATGCATGAGGATGGTATGAGGGCCCGACGTCCACAATTGGGGCCTGTGCTCACAGCCCAACACCGTGCAGCCCGATTGACCTTTGCCAGAGAACATCTTGGTTGGCAGATTCGCCATTGGCGCCCTGTGCTCTTCACAGATGAGAGCAGGTTCACACTGAACACATGTGACAGACGTGAGAGAGTCTGGAGACGCTGTGGAGAACGTTCTGCTGCCTGCAACATCCTCCAGCATGACCGGTTTGGCGGTGGGTCAGTGATGGTCTGGGGAGGCATATCCTTGGAGGGCCGCACAGACCTCTACGTGCTAGCCAGAGGTACCATGACTGCCATTAGGTACCGGGATGAGATCCTCAGAGCCATTGTCAGACCATATGCTGGTGCAGTGGGCCCTGGGTTCCTGCTCATGCATGACAATGCTCGTCCTCATGTGGCCAGAGTGTGTCAGCAGTTCCTGTATGTCGAGGGCATTGATGCTATGGACTGGCCTGCACGTTCCCCAGACCTGAATCCAATCGAGCACCTCTGGGACATCATGTCTCGTACCATCCGCCAACGCGATGTCGCACCACAGACTGTCCAGGAGTTGACCGATGCCCTGATCCAGGTCTGGGAGGAGATCCCTCAGGAGACCATCCGTCGTCTCATCAGGAGCATGCCCAGACGTTGTAGGGAATGCATACAGGCACGTGGAGGCCACACACACTACTGAGCCTCATTTTGAATCGTCTTGAAGAATTTCCACAGAAGTTGGATCAGCCTATGTTCTCATTTTCCACTTTGATTTTGAGTATGATTCTGAATCCAGACCTTAATGGGCTAATGATTTAGATTTCCATTGATCATTCTTAGGTTATTTTGCTCTAAACACATTCCTCTGTCTAATAAATAAAGATTTTCAGCTGAAATATTTCATTCATCGAGGTCTATATTGTGTTTTTAGGTGTTCCCTTTATTTTTTTGAGCAGTATATATATATATATATATATATATATATATATATATATATATATATATATATATATGTGTGTGTGTGTGTGTGTGTGTGTGTGTGAGGTTTTGATCTTTCCTTCTGTTTTGTAAGTTGAAGATGTTGAATAAAATACACAAAGAGAGATTGTAGCCCGCTTATTAACCACACATCAGCAGAACTGGGGAACGCTACCAACGCAGATGTTACTTCCCCTCTGTGACACTCATAACTGTCCCTCCTAAACAATTACAGGTAGGAACTTAGGCAAGGGGACATGAAATAACAACTTAAATATTACACATGTACATGTATAAATAAAATAATAGTTAAAATGTGTACAGTAACTAAGGTATGATACTTTTCCTCCATTGCATTTCAGTGACTTCAATTAGTAATCTACATGGAGTCCCACTATTGGCTGATATATATTCCCAAAATTACCAAAGAGAGAATTAATTTTCAAAGAGAATTTGCATAGATAGTCTACATATATGAACATTTCCAGCAGCCTCACAATGAGTAAGGCGTGTAAAGATGAATAAGAAGATAAATAGAAACAAATATAACTACAATGTCTTTATCGCCGCAGAAATCATAGATTGGATCAAAGAAGTACCATCAATTTGACAATTTTGGAATTGACAGATGACAGGAGTTTCCTGAAATACCGTTACATATAAAGTCGATAAATTCAATGAATCACATGATGAAAATCGCATTATCTGTGGCTTTCCAGTAAACCTACGGCTTTTCCAGACACGGCTAATGTCAGCCGTCATTCCTAATGTGGCTTTTCTTGGTCATGTGACCTCAGCAATGGCTAAGTTCCTGTGCTGCATTAGAGAAATGAATTTTGTCATGTTTATTGGACAGTACTGTAAAAGTAATTGTGTTCGTGACGTGTAAGTCAAACCTTAACTGAGCCTGTTTTAACTCAATCAAGAGTTCAGGAAGCAGATTTCCTCTCAAGACTTAAGTTTTCAAAAAAGTAGTATGACAAGGTTGTCATATCAAAACTTATCAGAAATAACTGAAAACGAATACAGTTGACATGTCAGACTGATTGGGTTGAGAGTGAATTTTCCCAGTTTCAATTAGTATTTTTCTTGCTAAAATAAAGTTTGTGGCCTCTACCGTATGGAGTCACAAAGTCAAGATAAGCAGTTACTGAGGAAGTGGTGGGACATGGAAGTGGCGTGACCTGCAACCAACTATTCCCCAAACACAATAAGATGGAGAACACATGTATCCCACAATCCTTCACAGTCCAAAACTGCTCTCCCCTCACGGCATTGCTGTGGGTTTGAATTCCATACGTTTGACATAGAGTAGCACTCTCTCTGAATATTTGGCTTTCCCCTGACACTTTGCTATTCCTGTGAGTCGTTAAGACTCACCAATAGAGAGCACACTGTGTTGGAGGTAGCCGACACATTTTCCATCTCAACAAAGGTCAAGCCGCCCACTTGTCACCCTCTCCAATTTGGAGCAGTGAAAATTGTCTATCTCAATTCTTTCGTATGTACCTTTTTTGGGGATGTAATTTTATTGTGATGACTGAGAAGGAAAAGCTTTAACAGTATTTTTTTTACCTTCTAGCTATTTACCTTACTGCTAGTTTGCCACCTGAGCACATAGTAATTAATACATTTACCATTCATTATTTATTGCAACTTAAAAAATACATATCATCGACAGGAAAATGCTTGTTAGAGATACTGCATAAAAGTTATATTTGAGAAGGTGGTAAAATTATACAACTTGGTTCCACAAGCCTGAAACTTTAGAACTAAGACTCAAAGTAGTGATGGCATTTGGTATGGAATCTGTAGCATACAAATTGGGCCTCATTCATCAATCGTTTATGTGTACAAATTTGTTCTTACACACCCTTGGAATTTTTTAGCTCTCAAGAGTGTCTGACAGTCACAACAAAGCCTGATGGTTATTTGTAATTCCTTCCCCCTAACATCTACTGTCTACCTCTTGCAACGAGCAATCACACAGGCTTGCTAAGACATCAGTGTTAGCCAATCGGTGTCTAAATTCAGGGGTTACCCAGGTTCTACACTGGTCTCTGACATAAAGTTCAGGGCTAAAAAATTCCATGGGTGTGTAAGAACAAATTTGTACATATGAACGATTGCTGGATGAAGCCCATGGTTCCTCCTGCCTCTATGAGGGTTGAAAGAACACAGAATTCCAGTTTTAATCAAATCATCTTTGGGCAAATCATCTTTGGGGTACACCCAGAACTCGCCAGAGGGACTACATGTCCAGTCTGGCCTGGGAACGCCTTGGGATCCCCCAGGAGTAGCTGAAGGGCATTGCTGGGGAGAGGGATGTCTGGAGTGCCCTACTTAGCTTGCTGCCACCATGACCCGCCCCTGGAGAAGTGTGTGCGTGTGTGTGTGTGTGTGTGTGTGTGTGTGTGTGTGTGTGTGTGTGTGTGTGTGTGTGTGTGTGTGTGTGTGTGTGTGTACTCTCAAGTAAATATGAACACTGGTTATGAAAAGGAATAAAGTGCATGCGTGTTTGTGCGTTTTGTGCCTGCTGGTAGTGTTGGGAAAGGATATGGATATGGACCTTGGTCAGAGAAACCTAGCATTCAGCTACAGGGCCTGGTGACCGTTGAGCAAAACACTGAATCCCTACTTCTGTCGGCCCCTCACCAAACCAAGGGGCCAGGCAAAGCTTCTTATGGTTTATATGCAAATTTCCAACAGCCTCAGAATGAGTAAGAATTGTGAAAATAAACGGATGGATAGATAAATGCATTTTTTTCATCGCCACAAACATTTTAGATTAGATCAAACACAGACAGCCTGTCGGACAACACTAGAATTGACCGACAGCAGGAGTTTCCTGAAATACCTTAATAGTAGCTATAAAGTTAATGAATTCAATGAATCACTGATGAAAATTGCGTTTCCCGTGGCTTTCCAGTAAACCTACACCCTTTCCAGACACAGCTAATGTCAGTCGTCATTCCTTTGTGGTCTTTGAGAATACCCCCCTGGAGATCAATAATGTATTATGTCAGTGAGCAGGGTGGGTTGACGGCAGATGCTGATCTAGGGTCTACTTTGCTGTTT
The DNA here is from genome assembly GCF_029633865.1 of Lampris incognitus. Lineage (NCBI taxonomy): Eukaryota > Metazoa > Chordata > Actinopteri > Lampriformes > Lampridae > Lampris > Lampris incognitus. The sequence goes on from NC_079211.1 coordinate 40,914,440, forward strand.
GTCCGGTGTGATATTTTAAGTGAGGGATTACAGCAGGGAAACCAGCTCTGTGTCAGCGATCAGACTGTAATTAAAGATCAAGTAGAAAAGAAACTCCCAATTCCTTTACATTTTTTCATCAGGGCTGAAAATAACCTGCAATAAATCAGTCTGTCATCTCACAACCAGAGTAAGAAGAGTGGGGAGCCAACACATCAGGCAGTGTGCCATCCAAATATTTATAGAGCTCACTATAATAATCTCTTTCTTTCTTTTTTTCGACATTAATTTTGCTTTGGGTTCACTCAACAGCTAAAAATGGTAAAAGTAATCATGGGTGCCTTGGTTTTATTAAGACATTTTTGTGCTTTGTACAAGCTGCTGTTTTCTTTGATTAATGAGTTTTAGAAGGTGGACAGTCCATATTTCGGGTGGCTAAAAGTGTGCAGCGCTTGACTCCTTCATAACAGTAGTGTGAGATGACTTGACAGCATTGTCACCTAATTTTATAATGTAGGGATTTCAAATTTTAGGGCTTTGATTTTTAGAAAGCATCATGACCCGGCATCCGGGTAGCGTAGTGGTCTATTCCATAACATAGGGATCGCCGGTTCGAATCCTCATGTTACCTCCGGCTTGGTCGGGCATCCCTACAGATACAATTGGCCGTGTCTGCGGGTGGGAAGCCGGATGTGAGTATGTATCCTGGTCACTGCACTAGTGCCTCCTCTGGTTGGTCGGGGCGCCTGTTCAGGGGGGAGGGGGAACTGGGGGGGAATAGCGTTATCCTCCCACGCGCTACGTACTCCAGGAGAAACTCCTTACTGTCAGGTGAAAAGAAGTGGCTGGCGACCCCACATGTATCGGAGGAGGCATGTGGTAGTCTGCAGCCCTCCCCAGATTGGCAGAGGGGGTGGAGCAGTGACTGGGTCGGAAGAGTGGGATAATTGGCTGGATACAATTGGGGATAAAAGGGGGGAAAAGAAAAAAGAAAAGAAAAGCATTGTGACCCCGATATTTCACCGCCAGTGAAATGTGGAGTTGTTTTTGCCCTTTTCCTGAAGTCAGTATGTGTCAGGATTTACCATAGATTGCCTCAGTAGTTCACAAGTTTAGAAACTCATTGAAGTGCCAGGTTTATAAGAAAATTTATGGCCCTAACGTCCAAATCAAAATCAGACTTGTTGTGATTTGCCAAGTGCAATTGGCGCGGACACGTTACAAGACAGTCAAACACCACATTTAACAGCAGACAAGACAACACATTTGACATGATGTGGTCAATATCAAGGTTGTTTCTGGAAAATTGTTCCATGAACTACTGTTGTAGGAAAAAAAAACTTAAGAGGTGGTTTTTGCATTCTTCTTACTCAAGTGGAAAATTTACACATTCCCTTTTCATTTAAGTATGGACTGGGATTCGTTCCATTCGGGCCCTAGGAGCCTGCTAGAAAAAAACGGTTTTAACAAGTAAATGGGAACAAGTAAACAAGTACCTTTGTTGATTCGTTAAAAAATGTTCTCTTGCTGATGTGTTTTTGTGTCAGACGGCATAAATCGTATGAATATTCATGTCAGCACTGACCCCATCCGAGAAAGTCAAATGTCTGGAAGGCCCAGCTTCTCCCAATTATGTGCAAACGTGAATTTTCTGCTTAAATCCTGTTGCGTGATCTCCTTCAACAGACCTCGCAATGAAAAATCATGTCCTCTTCGAACCCTTGGCTAGTCTTTACCCACTGTCTTCATGATGACACAGCTGAGCTTTTTTCCTTAGTATGCCTGGGCCTTAGGCCCTGACTGAACCCAGGCTCTGCTTGAAACGTCCAACAATTTGCATAACTGAAAACATTCTCTCTACAGCCTGCCACATATAGGAGAGTTTAATTTTTAAGTGCTTAGAAGTGGAATTTGGAAAGATAGGTAAAAGTAACTCATTGAAGATGTCATCATCATCATCAGGTCGAGTGTCCTGATGAAGAGGTCAAAAATACATTCTAGCTCAGCTATCCAAACCAAAACTGGAATTGCTGTGATTTGCCAAATGCAACTGATTAATTGGTGCTGACATGTTACAAGATAGTCAAACAAGACAGAAATCTAAGTGCAGGACAAAACATAACAGCGATTTACATTTAACATGGATAAAACAACTTGTTTGACTTAATATGGCTGACATCGAGGTAGTTTTTGGAAAATCGTTTGAAATATTGAAATTTATGAAAAAGACAGACAAAATTTCTCATAAAGACCTGAGTTGAGCAGTACTTGCAAATATTTTTATTTTGTATGTACTAGCCTGATGACATACCATATTTTCTGAGTTTGCATTATAAGACAATGGAAGAAATATCAGAATTTTTCTTTCTTTTTTTTTTATAATGATTTTTTCCCTCCCCAATTATATCAGACCAATTACCCCACTCTTCCAAGCTGTCCCGGTCGCTGCTCCACCCCCTCTGCCGATCCGGGGAGGGCTGAAGACTACCACATATCTCCTCCGATTCATGCGGAGTCACCAGCCGCGTCTTTTCACCTGACAGTGAGGAGTTTCGCCAGGGGGACGTAGCGCGTGGGAGGATCACACTGTTCCCCCCCCAAACAGGCGCCCCGACTGACCAGATGAGGCGCTAGTGCACCGACCAGGGCACATACCCACATACCGGCTTCCTACCCACAGACACGGCCAATTATGTATGTAGGGACGCTCGACCAAGCCAGAGGTAACACGGGGATTCGGACCGGCGATCCCCGTGTTGGTAGGCAACGGAATATACCCCCACGCCACCCTAAATTCCAGAAAATTTAACTAATCACAGGAACCTGCTGGGAAACCCCACACATCTGGGGCCTTGTGTATCAATCGTTACTATGGGCATATTTGTTCTTACACACCCATGGGATTTTTTAGCCCTGAAGTTTGTCTCAGAGACAGTGTAGAACCTGGGTAACCCCTGAATTTAGACACCAATTGACTAACACCGATGTCTTTGCAGGCCTGGGTGATTGCTCGTTGCAAGAGGTAGACAATAGATGTTAGGAGGAAGGAATTACAAATACCCATCATGCTTTGCTACTGACTGGCAGACAAACCTGAGGGCTAAAAAATTCCATGGGTGTGTAAGAACAAATTTGCCTATAGTAATGATTGATACATGAGGCCTCAGACCTTTATGCAGGTTAAAATAAATTGCCATACTTTTTTTTTTGTAGACTATTTTGCCCAGATGTGGTCATCATTGTGTTTATTCTTTGCCTACGCCCCCTGGCTTAATTTGAGGAGGTTTCCATATTAAATGTACATGAAATCACAAGACGACGGCGCCTTGCAGCATTATAAGAGTGAGCTGTGTTTGGAGACACATTATCTAGATGGCATTGCCTTGTCACATATCCAAATTAATGAGGTGTTGAGTCCTGATGCCCCCCTGTTTGAGGAGGGGTTCTTCTTAAACATGTTCACACATGGCCATACATTAGTCCATACCTCCTGATTTATTTTGGCTAGTCGGAATGTTGCCTCAATAGCGAGATTAACCCGTCTCCAAACCAAGCTAATGCAGGACAAATGAAGTGAGCAGAGTGACAAGTCAAAGGATGTCAGGGGAAGAGGGCATAATACTTTTCTGGCAGGAAAACACCGAAGATTAATTTTTGATTTTAGAGATCTTTGGTAGCTGACATCAGACAAGTGTTATGTACACATCTGCCATGCTGATCAGAGTCAGCATCATATGTTTAGCTGCTTTCCCTGAAAAGCAACTGTAAAGAATGTGTACTTTATCTACATAATCCCTTGATAGCACACCCTCACTGACACACACTGACACAACTCTGCAATTAAAGCAGATTTGCTTGTTGTCACTAGCTCTGGATGAAGACACAGCTAGGGTTTAATTTGTGCCGGATCCTGCCGGAACAGGATCCAGGACCTACCAAATTTGGACCGGCACCCATTCGATTGGATCCAGCACCTCCTTTGTCACTATCAAAATCTGTTGATAAATTTTGTGCAGTGTTTAGTATCTGCTCTGCAATTCTTTTATTTCCCATTGAAGTAACTCGTAAATCACTTGTTTGCATATTTTGGATGCATTTTAGATCCCATTTTAGAAAAAAGAGAGAGAGAGAGATGTCAGTTCACTCAGTGACACTGGAGCCTGAGTTTTGTGCGAGTCACGTGAACTAATGTTACTGCTATTTGAGTTAGGATACCCTCAGCAACGTGGAGGAAACTGGTAAAATGTTAAAAAGACAATCAAATTTGTTGAATTTCTTCAAACCAGTAGGTCAGTAAGACTCTAAACAAGCCAAAGTTGTTTCAGCGGATCAACAGGGTGGTGATAATAGCAGAGGAGATTGATAGACAGACAGACGGTCAGACAGAGACAGACTGACAGATCGATGGACGGACGGATGGACAGACAGAACACATCACTTAATTTGGTCTCTTAGCCTGCTTGCTTTTCATGGTTGTAAATGGAACTTTCGGCCCTAATTCCATTTTCCCCCATTGTAGCAATCCACAGACAGAAGGGAAACGACAAGAAGTGAAGGGAAAGTTAACGAGAGTGAGAGAGCGAGAGAGAGAGAGCTGCTAAACCATAAACAGCTGTTTTTATGCCCCCCCCCACTAATTTTGAGTGATTATTGTGAATGCTGTGATAATAAATGTAAATAAATAATGGCTTGTTTGTGATGTCAGTTTAGTTTAGTTTTAACAGCTAGCGTGTTGTCCAATGTGCTCCAGGCAGCGTGGATCGTTTGATGCATTCTGTGACTTTTCCTCTCCTCTGACCCGTCGGAACAGCACCCTCTCTGTGTCCCGGGACCTCCTGATTTACAAATGAAGCACTGGGTATATAGCACATAGCTTTGCAGGGGTTTGGGTGGTGCCAGCTGGGATAGTTCATATATGACTATCAGCCCACAAATGCCTCTGTGTGAGAAGGAAAAATGGCTTCAAATGAAAGTCACAAGTAATCTCGTTTCACCGAGCATTTTAAGTAAAATTACTGTAATCAAACTCTCACTGCAACTTTTATTTCAATGAAGACTGACTTGAAACACCCGACGCAGCTGGATTAAGTCCAATCCATTTAAAAGAGAAATTACAGAGTTGTTTTCCGAGCGGTTAAAACATAATAACCCATGGCTGCAGGGAGAGCAGTGTTTAGCATGTCCCCGAGGATCCTCCTCATCAGCATCAACTTGCACTCAGGATGCAGACGTTAGCAGCAGCTGAATGTTCCCATTCACCATGAAACGTAATCCCGGGATATGATGGGAGGCCAATTGGTTTCCTCCCCTTATTAGCGTCCAAGTAAATCAAACCAATGGGGTGTCCCGTAGCGAACATGGCCTCCCTTTACTGCAGAGTCGATGTCAGCGAGGTATTATGGGAGATAACGGGGCGCTGACACCTGACCGAAAGCCCAAAGGACTGTTGCCATTTTGGGTCTACCTTGGTTTTGTATTTTTGTTCTTTACACAGGAGCAGAGCTACTTTTCTCGTGATTATTCTTTCCACGGTAATCTTGTGACAGATCATATTTACTGACCGGGTAATTGCTGTTATTCCAGCGAAGATCTTATTTTTGATAAGCCGCCTCTCATATCCCAATCTACGGTATCCCTATATACGTTGAATATTCAGTATGTGGTAATGAAGATGACACGGAGAACAAAAGTCAACAGTAAGCTATATGGGCTAGAAAATAAAACTGCCTTAGTGGTAAATCCCCACTATTTACCATTTCTCGTCACAGGGCTAAGTGCTTTTCCAGATTTTCATAAACAGAAAATGGTATTTTCACAAGTTGTTTAAAACAGATTAGCTGGCTATTCTTGTGGGGACTGAATTCTCCCTCCTCCGCTGTGGAGGTAGAATGTAGTCCTTAAAACTAACACCTTTTAATTATCTGACAGCCTTCCAAAACTTTTGAGGGGGGCTTTCAGATAAGTTAAAAGGTGTTATTGTTAAGGACTGCATAACTTTAAGAAAGGCATTTGGATAAACTGAAAGGACTGACTAACGCCTTTCATCTATCTGAAGGCCTTCCTCAAAGTTATTGAAGGCCTTCAGATAAATTAAAAGGTGTTACTTTTAAGGACCGCCTCCACACTCTAAACAATGACGGCATATCAGGTTGCCTGTATAAAACCTCGGCTGTGTGCATGTGCCGCATGGTGATAGAAAGGGTGGTCAGCTTTGGGCATGGTTGAGAGTAATTTTGGGAAGCAGCCTAGCATTCAAACCATCAAATGACATACCAACCACCCACATTACAACAAATGCCACCGTGGTGTTTTTACAGTGAAACTGGGTACTTTTAATTTAACCAGGATCAGTCATCCCAGCACCCCTGAAGGTCCCGAGCAACCGCACTGCCAGTCAAGAACCTGTACTAGGGGGTGCCGTCTCTGGGACATGCACTTAGTATCCTACTGTGCCCATATGGTGTTTTTCAATTCAAAGGGGTATTCCCTCTAGCTTGCGGTAAACCGAAACCATCCCTCATGCCCTCATCTGTCAAGTGTCTTGTTGTGACCTAGACATCCTATACCTTCACCGGGGGAGATGAGTTCAGGTTCACTGGTAAGGGAAATGGCATTAGGGGCATATCTCAGTAATAGTGCTCAGGCTACAGTGACTTTTATTGCTTGCCCTGACACCTTCAGTGTTGATTGGGATGGATCGCCCGGCACCCTAGACTACTAATGATGATGTGAGCACAGAGGGCAGTGAGCAGACATCCATCACGACAAATGCGTTGTGAATTTTATTGATTATCCACTATCGCTGTAATCCTTCACATGTGTTGGCCTGTCGTACAGTGGCAGTGGAGAGCAGGAAGGGCCCGGGCCGGGAATGCCAGGGGTAGCAGCTACTGTGACCTAATGCTCCTAACTCTTGGAGGACCCCCTCCACTTTCTTCTTCTGGCCAGCTCGTAAATCACCTCCCCAAGAAATGCCGAGAGGTAGAAAACAGCTGCCCATTTCAAAGTTAGCCAGTGCATTGTCCTCTGATGGTAAAGCCAAGTAGAGAGATGTTGAAATTTCAGCAGCTGAAAGAATGTTTGTCCTTCATTCGCTGCAACAGCATGCATGTTTAGGCTCTCACTGAGTAATGCCATTGCCCTCGGCTACAGTGTTTAGAACGAGAAACAAAAATCAAATACTGTGTACTAGTGAGAGGTCAGACAGGGCCGTATGGGCTAGGATTCGTACCTATTCAATCTCAGCATGGGGAAGTGTTCACCAGCCAAGATTCCTTTCACGCGTTAACTGGCCAAGGTTCTTATGATTTCTTTCTCCAAATACAAAGGAAAGGAAACTGTTTGTAAAGCATTCAGTACAACATGCAATAGTCAGAGTTTGGTTTGCTGTCTAATTTGTAATTTTTGCATTGGCAATACAGTACCCTAAAGATAGCCAGGAAATATAGGATGAAAAAACAAACAGGACGCCATGCAGCAAAGGGCCAATCGCCTACGATGAGCTACTTATCTGGCTGAGGTACCAAGAGGCCCCTCATTTGTACTTTTAAACTGCACAGGGCATCCTGAAAAGGGATAAATTCCCACCAGAAGCCCCATGGTAACTGCATGAGATTGGGGCGGGGAGGGGGCACTCATGAACATCTACACTCAAAGGGAGAACATTAAATACATCTCTGTGGCAACTCTATTGGGCAGCGAGACCCAACTTCATGGTGGTTTGTCGTCACTTGCATCAGACGCCTGCTAACATCCTGTCTGCGAGAAAAAGTTATAGTTCTCACCTCGTCATAAAAGTCATATCTTGCAGAGAGGGGCATCTCTCCATTAAGTTTTACTCTGAGACCAGCCTTTAAACTAAGTGTGCTGGGTTTTTTATGGCTCTCTGAGTGAAAACAATGGTGGCATTTGATAGAGTGTATGCTGATTTGATGGGCAGGCTGTGTTGTGAAATGATTTGATGGGGAAAACTGCAGAAGGAGGAAACCTCAGGACCTTATGGCACCAAACATTCCAGAGGCCTGGCAGCTCTCATGATTCAAGATGACACCACTTCAACTTTCCAGCACTCCCCTCTCATTTGGCCATAAATTTTAATGAGCAAGGGCCACTAGAGCCATTGTAGTTATAGTAATGATTTGCCCGCAGCCAGAGAGGTAGACAAAAGGTTTCGCAAGATGAACAGATCTATAAGGGAGACAACTTCTATTAGGCAGATGTTTAACTGGGGGGGGGGTGAACTGTGGTCTGTGTGAGTCTTCAAGCAAAAATAGCCAAATCACCATTCCTCTCCGTTAAAAACATGTTTTAATTAGAAGAGTGCACTCAGTAGGCCCTTCTCCGGTGCTCGGACTTGGCGAAAAACCAGTTGAGGAATTAGCACTCAATTGTGGTGTAAAACAGGTTTTTGATAGGTTTTGAATCACCGCAACCACGAGAGAACCTTGCACAAAAAAATATTAGGATGACAGGCCCAGAAGTATGCGAGATTAGCAGGTGATAGATACACACACGGACAGAAAAAGATTTTGCACGGCACCGAAGTCGATTGAATGGGAAATGTGGAAAAAAACGTTTTTAATATGTAGTGCTCAAGCTAAAAAAATCTACCAAATAAAAAAGTTTTGCCTGTCAGTCTGTGGATGTGCAGCCTCCTAGGTGGACCCTCGCACGAATGCGACCAAATCTAATATGAACTTGTACTTCCCAAAAAGAAAAGGCTTGCTATCTGCTATCCCCCCAGTTCCCCCTCCCCCTGAACAGGCGCCCCGACCGATCAGAGGAGGCGCTAGTGCAGCAACCAGGACACCTACCCACATTCGGCTTCCCACCTGCAGACATGGCCAATTGTGTCTGTAGGGACCAAGCCGGAGGTAACACGGATGGATTCGAACCGGCGATCCCTGTGTTGGTAGGCAACACCCATACACCCCCCCAAAATTATTTCAACAACTTTTGATCATGTTGCTGCCTGATCTGTCAACTGCAGATGGGAGTTGCGCATGCGCACACGTGCGCACGGTTGATTTAGATCGGCTGGGCAGCGACAGAGAGCAGCATTGCTGGAGCTAGCTAGAGAGTGAATGAGAGAGAGAGAGAGAGAGAGAGAGAGAGAGAGAGAGAGAGAGAGAGAGAGAGAGAGAGAGAGAGAGAGAGAGAGAGAGAGAGAGAGAGAGAGAGAGAGAACAAACGTTTTTCGACAGTTTTGAATCACCGCAGCCACAGAGGGTCTTCATCATACAGTCATAATTGTGCACAAAAAATGTAGTCTAGTCCAGGAGTTTGCAAGATTAGCGCGAAAACACACACACACACACACACACACACACACACACACACACACACACACACACACACACACACACACAACCAAACGTATAATTCCCTCCAGCCTATCCGCCTTGCAGAGATAATTAAGTTGAACATTGTCATATCAAAAAGCAATGCATGCTGACTCTACTTGCTACAGTATAGTGGGGGTGTTGAGAACAGATGTTGGCTTCAAGATCGTTTGTTTTACAAAGCCCCGTTAGTGCGATAGGACAGATTGTCCTGACTCTATATGTTGTTGTAAACAGTTATGATTTTAATCAAAATTTATGTTAATTACTCATGGCGCTTCTTTAAAAAAAGATGCATTCTCTTTGTGATGCATTCTCAGTCCGGACGTGTTTTAAGCTGCTGAGACAACTTTACAGAGGAGTCGAGCATCATGAGCATCAGCAATTTTAAGTTATAGTACACTGAAACAAAACTTTCAAACTTATTTCAAAGGATGTAAAAGTAGATGGTGTAGGCACCCTAAGGTGCAAAACAAATTGCCATGGCAGGTAAGAGGCTCTTTTTCTGTCTCTCGCTCTCTCTCTCAATTTGAGTAGGTCGTCAGACAGACCAGGAAACCAAGGCTGGATGGTTTTCCCTTGCCAAAATGGCTGCATCCCGTGTCTTTAAATGATTCCCAGGCGACTTTTACTTCACCGTTACCCAGAGCAGGATTTACAACGAGATTACAGTGCTCCCCTTTGACCCCGGGGTCTGTGTTCAGCTAGAGTTAACTTTCTTTCTTTTTTTTTAGATAGACCCAGCAAGGGCTCCCTCCCCTCCCTTCCTCTGTCTCTCCTTCCATCTATCCACTGACTGCCCCCAGAACAATGGCTTATTCTCCTGCGCCAGTGCTCCATTACGGGGCCTGTGGCTTGGCAGTGCGGCGGGCCTCAGATTTCAACCACATGTACTGCACTCAAATCAAAAGAGTCAGCCCTGGCAGCACGGCCGCATAGCTCAGGGAGACAACACGGGGAGAGAGAGAGAGCGAGAGAGAGAGTGAGAGAGAGTGCAGGAGCGAGAGAGAGACACGCACACAACATACAGAAGAGAGAGAAGGGAAGGGGGGCCTAGAAGGAAGGTACAAGTAAACAAGTAAAGAGTAGTAGAGGTGAGAGCGAAATTGGGGAAAGGCAGGAATCGTGGAGACCTTGTGAGAAGGGAGGAAAAGTTAAGCAGCAAAACAAAGATTATGGCTTTAGCGCCGCAGGACGCTGATGGGTTAGGTCTCCAGGGAGCCGTTCTGGGAAGCGGTGAGGGGATAACCTTTCCGTAACCTCTCACGCCGGCCAAATCCCGTTGAACCCTCACTGTAATTTCCAAATCCCATGGACAGTAACATCTCACTGGAAGCTCTACACGTCAACAGTGCCCAATCATGCGGATTTGTTTTTGGTTTTTTTGGGGGGGGGGTGTGGGGGGTTCTGATTTTTCACATTTGCTGTCATGTCCCATGCATGGCCGGTCACCTGGGACCGTCGGCAAAAGCCGAGAATCGATGAAAGATAACAAAAGAGGTTAAAAAAAAACGAGGCTGAAAGCGAAAAAAGACGGGTATTGCCAGCGTTTCCAAACGATTGCTCAGTCGTCTGGCGCAGCAGCCAGTGTCTGCTTGGGCTGGGGCCGATACATCTGTGCCTCGGAAGTTCACTGTCAAGCGCAATTTTAATGTCAGAGAAGATCGTGTCATTAATGTGACAAGCCAAACTTGGACGCGTTTACCTTTCTCCCTCTGGTGTAAAAAAAAAAAAGAAAGAAAGAAAGAAAGAAAAATATTGCAAACACATCAGGGTATGTCAGGACATATGTTTTTTTGGATAAGAGCTTCCCAGCAAACGGGTCAGCCCAGCTGATGCGCCGAAGTGTTTTTTGGCCTCTCGCTTGATCTATCTCCTTTAATATTTACGATCACAATGTAGCTTTCGTTTTCAATATTTCCTGCAAGAACTACACGGAGGTTATCGCCACATGCGCTGAAGAGCATGTGGCGATAAGTTTGAGGAGGGAAGTTCGACTTAGCTTTATCTCGGTATCTTATCCCAACCCAAATGAATGCAAAAATGTAAGCGCCTCAGAAATTCGCCTCACTTAATTGACACCAGTTCATCCTCTTAGCTACCAAACCATAAACGTACTTTGGGGCAAAATGTGTGTTTGGGGCAGTGAAATTTATGTGAACAGCCAGAGAGAGTGGACGTTATAATTCCTGGAATCAGTTTTGAGGTTGACAGATGAATGGTGGACAGTGCCCAGTGGGCGGATTGGGGGGGGAGTGCACTCACGCCTGTGAGGTAAACTGCAGGCGGAGCGAGAGACGGAGGCAACCTGACACCCCAAAAACCCAGTCCAAAGGCTCAGGAGACGCTGGTGAAATCATTTTGAAATCATTTACACACACACTCTCTCTCTCTCTCTCTCTCTCTCTCTCTCTCTCTCTCTCTCTCTCTCTCTCTCTCTCTCTCTCTCTCTCTCTCTCTCTCTCTCTCTCTCTCTCTCTCTCTCTCTCTCTCTCTCTCTCTCTCTCTCTCTCTCTCTCTCTCTCACCACTGCCTAATCTCGAGTTCTCATTTCAACCCCTACTAGCTGGAGCCGAGAAGCAGGATGGTCTATTTTGTGGTGCCGATGCTTCCCTGTTTCTCAATCAGCCTCGACTTCTCTAAATTGGGGTTGAAGGTGCAGTTTGGGTGGCAACGCTGTGGGAGGGGGCCCATCAGCACAAAGATGAAGAAGATTTAGTCAGCTGTCCTTAATGGTGACAGTTTCCTGTAAATGGTTCTCATCTGCTGCTATGAGAGCTCATATAAGTCATGGCTGTTTGATGTTAAGCTGGATTCATTTGGGATGAAACGTGTCAGAAAAAAACAGACTGTATCCAAGTTCACAAACCCGGCATGTAGGTTCACTTCATAAATCTGGTCAAAGCTCAATCCAAGTACCAGAGATAATGTACAAGTCACATCTGTATTTGTTGAATCTAAATCAGATGCAATTTGCAGACAAGATAATATAAATGTTGGCAGTCCTTGGTCTGGTTGTGTGTGAGTTGCATCAAACCATTCATCTCGAACTCAAATGTAAGTAATGGGTGTGTCAGAAAGCCTGTGTGGTAAATTCAGTGAAACTTTAGATTTTTAGATAGCTTGACAGTAACAGGTAGCATTTCTTTGCAGTGCACCCTTTTCCAGTTAATTTTGGCTCGTTTGGTTTGCATAGACCTATGACTTAGCAGTTTGCACACAAACAATTAGCAAAAGAAAAATTGCGAAAGGAAATTTGCTGAGTGGAAGCTGCTAAATAAAAGTCTGTTATGACACTGAGTAAACATCTGCTGGATTTCAAATGACTCTATCGCAACTGCCAATGGATGAAGTGGATCACATCCACCTCCTATACTGTGAGTTGACAAACGCTATCTTCATCCGCTAAACTCACGTCCACATCGGGTGTCTCGGCCCTGAGGGTTGAGCTCGCAAACTGCAAAGTGCGGAGGGCGGAGGACTGCCGCTCTGTTTCTCCTCCACAGTAACGTGTTATGGCTGCGGCAAGTGGCCGGGGACAGTCCACGTAAGACTTTGTAAGGGATTCGCCTGGCAAATCTCCCCCTTACCCCTTGACTTTCCCTTATTTTTCCAAGCCAGCCATATAATTTAGGACTGTAAAACTGGCTGCGGTTTGACATGCTTGGTACGTGTCCAAGTCTGACTACCGAGCGCAGGGTCCTGACAGGCATCGACCACACCTGTGCTATTCAGACGGCTCTGTGTTATTTAGTATTCTGCGGATGTTTCACATGAATAAAGAAGATTAATAAAAGCTATTTAAATGCCCCCCGTTTCTATACCCCGAGTCAAAGAACAGGAGCGCTTTGTCCCGATGTGTGAAAAAGCAAACATTAACTTAAAACGGTTTGCTGAAGCTTATGCTGAGAGGCTATATTTTACACTCAGCAAAGAGTTAAATGTCTGTAACAGCCAGATGAAGCCCTGCTGACAGATTCAATTAGATGGCTATTTTAGAGTAAAGCAATATTTGCAGTGTTTTTGACATTCCTCCACCCCCTCTCCTGACGGACTTTATAATTTGAGTTATGTCCTTACGTTTGCCAGGGCTTAATGGCAAGCCAACACAGCACGAGTTCCTGTTGAGGGCCTGTGCTGAAAAAAAAAAGATAACAAGAACACTGTTTTCATTTGGCTTTCTGTAGAAGCACTTCTCTGTGTGCGTGACATAAGGGGCAGAAAGTTCAGAGAGGTGACCTTGTGACGAGAACAGTTGGCTGAATCCCTGGAGTTGCCGGGAAAAACCAAGAAGGTATATAAGTAGTGCTGCCCTTTCCCCTTTTCCTCTGTAAAGGTGCCTTTGAGCAGAGCAGTTACCTTCTGACATGACATGACGGAGAAGGTCAGTGGTAAAGAACGACTCATCGAAGCGAGCAGCTCACCGTGAAAGAGATAGGAAAATTAATATTTGGGTAAACCTTGCTCTGCACAACTGCTTACTTGGGTTGCGTTTATTGGTTGGTTGATCAATTCTTTCATGTTTTAGTGTTTTGCATCTGTAAAATGCCCAACGATCATGGGCGCATAGAACACAGTATTTCAAGTACACATCGAGTATACAAAGTAAAAAAAAAACTATACATCAAATAACTTGTTTGCCTGGTTAAGTAGTTTTATTTGCAGTCAATTCATCGCTACTGTAAAAAAGGATGTTAAAGCTAGTATCTGGACATTTTAACAAGTAGTCTGTCGCCTAAGATTACACTGGTCCCTCTTATCAGGTAACAGGTGAACGTTCAGGTGGATAGTTGGAGGTGGTTTGCTGTTCGTGCAACAATAACAGGACTCAGACTTGGGTAAAATATCCTAAGGGGGATCAAATGGGTTCTGGATTTTAGCTTTATGCGAGCCTGCTTTACAGTAGCTGAATTCATCATTTGGCTTAGTATTAAGCTCCCTTTGGGTGCCATGAATAGACAGCTCAGACCAAAAGACATTCTTTTGGAGTCATCCAAACACAGTAACACACTGCCTTGCCGAAACATACATACCTGGACACAGCAAAACATGACTTCCCCTTGGGCAGTCTTCCCCAGTTCAGGCCCCCCGTTTCATTGGGGAGCTTAGATAAACTGACTGCACATGGCAGTGTGTCGATTGAGAAAGCATAATGATGACGACTCAAATTTCAAATTCCTGAACACTTGTCCTGAACTTCATTGCAAAGCTCTCGCATGAAAGGCGGATGTGATGGCAAATCGTTCCCAAACACAGCAATATAGGCGACAAGTGTGTTCTGGTTAACACAAAGAAACATTTGATATGATTTATTACCTCCGTGATGACTTTAAATAGAGCATTAATTGAACTGCACACATAGTTTGCATAATGACAATGTAGCAAATCTAAAGACCAGAGGAAAAAAATGATGGAAAATCAGAACTCAGGAATCAAGAACACTTTTTGTCATTTCATTTCATGTACTTGTATACATGAAATGAAATAAAATATTGCTTCCCCCAACCCACAGCAGTACAACACAGAGACAAAAACACATCTAAAAACTACAAGAATACATATATCAAACTACAAAAAAAGAAGAAGAAGAAGAAAGAAATTACTGTCCAGGAGAACAAACACCAGGATGACTGTTAGAACTGCCAGTCTGTATGAGCTAGGAGTTAACTTAGCCTGCCCTGCCTCCACATCCTGTCAGACTGCCCTCGGTATCTCCTCCTCAGGGGCAGCTCCGGCAGGGCCGTGGTCCCTGGTCCCACCGGACGCAGCAGACCAGGTTCCCCCAGCCGATCCAATACCAGCTCTCACAGCCAGACGTCTTTGACAGATCTCCCCGCACTCCACACGACGACACCAAAAACACAGTCAAGGCTAAGCGAGGCCACTGCCCAACCGCCCTCAGTGTTATCAGAACTGCCAGTCTCCATGGGCTAGCAGTTAGCTTAGCCTGTCCCACTTCCGCATCCTGTCAGACTGCCCTTGGTGTTTCCTCTTTGGGTGCAGATCTGGGCAGGGCCATGGCGCAGCAGACCAAGCTCTCCCAGCCAATCCAGCACCAGCTCTCCCAGCCATCAACTGAAGACGCAAACTTAGACACAGACATGGACCAAGACACTGCATGGATGGTACTAGGTGAGGCCATCAACGTGTATCAAATCATACACATTGTACAAGGGAGAAAATAAGTCATTACATTAGCTCAGTTAGGCCTCAATTAACACTTGTTTATCTATATCCCCAGAACGGAAATATGTACCATAAACTACTGGATTATCAAGTCGTGGGCTGATGCATTATAGCTGGTGATTTACATGACATTAGATCAAAAACGGCAAAGCTAAAAATTACCCAATGAACAGGGCTGCAAGAAGTTATGGTTCAATTTAAGCAGGCTCCAAATTGGGGGCCACCAACGCACCATTTTAAATGCCACAATGAGAGGCCTTTTAATGATGTTATTTCCAATCAAGTGTGTTGTTAAGAAGTTGGATAGCCAGCAAGGTTGGCAGCCTATGGCAGAATTAAACAATGCACAAGGCCATTATTATGGGTCCAACTTATAATAAAGGGTACAGATGTGTTCTGTACTAATCACTGTGGTTACGCTGCTCAGTATATTCTCCTTATTTTCTCCGCCCTATTTTTCACATGAGTTTAAAAGTTGAGTGGGTTTGGTCCGTGCAACCCTCACTACTGTTTGCAATAAGAGCTTGTAGCCCGGCTTCGATCCCAGATGTGTGCTAATCTCTCTTTATCAATAAACTAAAATAAAACTGCAGAGAACAATCAAGATATGTTTTCTCAACAGGAATGTCGCTCGGTTAGGATTTTCCAACGACGACGTGTGCAACAGAGGAGTTCTGGCAGGCATCGGTGTTTACCTCAGAATGAAGTCACACAGTTTTAGCATCTTCCGGTTTGGTATATTTGTAGTTTTCGGGGTGTCCTGTTGAATCTTTGTTCACAAAAGTCCTAAATCCATGCAAGCAAAAGAGCAGTTTTACTCCATGACTTGATGGTAAATGTTTTAATTCATGGTCTGGCAACTTGGTACAGTTTTTTTTTCCATACTCCAGTTTAAACACATTATAATGCAAGGCAATTCACTGTATCCCTACTGTGGTAGCTGGCATACTTGTGTAGCACATAAACAAGTATCTGTTTGATACCTTGGTAGCAAAGCTGAATGTCTGCACAAACAGGATGGAGTTGGTCCCTCTGTGGTGTTGTGATTCTTATACAGTATTTCATAGGGCAGTATACTTAGAGATTATCAAAGGAACATGAGGTGAGATGAAGGGTTGTGTTAGCATAAGTTGTCTTCACTAAGCAATCTATCTTGGTCCTGAAGTCATTTACTGGCTGCAATACCTCTCACTATGCAGTTTTGTTTTACTTGGGTTGGGTTTTTCTGAGGTGTAAATTTGTATTACTCATATCTGCACTTTTCCTGGCAATGTATGAGCGTTGCATGGAGTCATGTTGGACAGTGAACTCCCTTGGTCTTTTTCAAAACTAACGTATTGCTCCTTGTGGCCCCTTGTTGCTCATTGCGTATATTACAATGCTGAATGAATTTGCAAAGATTAAGGGCTTAGCTAGCTAAAAATGCATGAACTCATCGCTTTAGATAAAGGCATCTACAATAAGTGAGGCCCTGGGGGTAGTCACAATGGAGCAAAAATTGAAAAAAAGTTTATGTGATTAGTCTTTTAATAGTACAAAAAACATGTGTAGCTCACTGATGCTACGTCTTTTTTTTTCCCCTTTTCTCCCAGTTGTATCCGGTCATTTACCCCACTCTTCTGAGATGTCCCGGTCGCTGCTCCACCCCCTCTGCCGATCTGGGGAAGGCTGCAGACTACCACATGCCTCCTCCGATATATGTGGAGTCGCCAGCCGCTGCCTTCCACTTGACAGTGAGGAGTTTCGCCAGGGGGACGTTGCGTGTGGGAGGATCATGTTATTCTCCTCAGTCCCCCTGCCCCACCCAAACAGGCACCCGACCAACCAGAGGAGGCGTGAGTGCAGTGACCAGGACACATACCCACATCCGGCTTCCCACCAGCAGACACGGCCAATTGTGTCTGTTGCATTTAATGTGCTATAAATACAACAGCCTAACCAACTAACCTTGCAACCTAATCATATTTACTGGAAAACAGGAGATAAAGCACATCACTTTCTGAGATGTTATTTTGCTTCCCCCCCCCGCCCCCTCTTTAAATGGGTCTGCTTGATCTGGAAAAGTTGATTCAGTTTTCTTGAGGTAGATGATCCATTTGTAGGATCAAAAGCCTTCTGCTTAATCCCCGATCAAATGACACTGAGGGGCCTTGAATATTGTCTTCTGTGACTGTAATGTTGTGTTGAATGTATGCATCGTTGTTTCTCATCTTAACTTTTGTCTTTTCTGTGATGTTGCAAATGGAGATGCTGCATTGCAAGAAAAATCTCAGACTTGATCTGAAAATAAAATATCGTCATCATCATTATGCATCATCATGCATCAAGCCAACACCGTTTCCAGTGTGGGAAGATGATGGTGCGAATTCATGTTTTCAGTGGCCTCACCCAGTACCGTCCATGCGGTGTCTTTGTCCACATCTGCATCTAAGTTTGTGTCTTCGTTTGATGGCTGGGAGAGCTGGTGCTGGATCGGCTGGGAAAGCTTGGTCTGCTGCATCCTGTGGGCCCAGGGGCCACGGCCCTGCCCGGAGCTGCGCCCGAAGAGGAAACACCGAGAGTGGTCTGAAAGGATGCAGAAGCAGGGCAGGCTAAGCTAACTTCTAGCCCATGCAGACCGGCAGTTCCAATAACACCGAGGGCGGTCTGATGGTGGCCTCGCCTAGCCTTGACTGTGTTTTTTGTGTCACCATGTGGAGTGCGGAGAGGTGTGTTGAAGGTGTCTGGCTGGGAGAGCGAGCATTGGATCAGCTGGGGGAGCCTGGTCTGCTGCATCTGGTGGGTCCAGGGACCACAGCCCTGCTGGAGCTGCACCCTAAGAGGTTACACCAAGGACGGTCTTACAGGATGCAGAAGTGGGGCAGGCTAAGCTAACTACTAGCCCATGTAGACCAGCAGTTCCGACAGTTATCCTGCATTCGTTCTCTTGGACAGTGATTTTTTTTTGTAGTTTGGTATTATATGTGTTCTTGTAATTTTTGGATGTATTGTTTTCTTTGTGTTGCAGGAAACAATATTTCATTTCAATGACAAATAAAGTGTTCCTGATTCCTGATCATCATCATCATCATCATCATCATCATCATCATGTACTACCTCTATGATGGATTCTACAGAATTGAACATTGATTGTAAGGAGATAATCTGTTGGTCTAAAAAAATGTATTTGGGCCAATTATTTTACAACACCAAAATGATGATTCTAATTCAGTTGTCAATATCAGAGGACGTCAGAGGTTAACAAACTACAGGAGGTAATACACTCCAGAGGTTATAGTTTACAAGTTTCTGTTTAATGCACAATCTAACTTAAATTGTAAAGAGAAAATTAAATGTATGAGCATTTCGCAAACTGATTTTGACTGGAGCTCTCTATATCACCTGGCTATCCTGACAAACTACATCCCTTTTTTATTCACTTTCTAAATCCGATTCAGGGTCACTGTGGGGCTAGAGCCTCCCCTGGCAGGCATTGGACAGGAAGCTGGGAGATACCCTGGACTGGTTGCCAGTATGAACATCACTGGGCCAACACACACAATCGCTCACACATCACTGTTAGCCTTAAACATCTCGTATGGATTCATCAACCCAAGTGATCACAGCTTTTCTGGAGGATGCTGCTGCGTAGTGTGTCGAGGTTATAGTGACAGGGTATGGTACTGATGATCATAGGCGACTCAAACGAAGAAGTAAATATGAATAGCGTTTGTACTCGAACGTCCGTGTAGTAAATATTTTGACCCAAGGTACAGTCAGTGGTGTTCTCTGTAAAGGTCTGTGCAGTGAACACATAAGAAAGCATTTAGAGTTGAGGCAGTGAGACACTCCAATAAAACTCAAAGCCAGCTGGATACAGTTGATTTTATAAGCCTACACTGTACCGTTAAATTAAGTGCTGTGCTGTATACTTGAAAATATTTTGTTTTAAGGCAAATTGCCTGCAGGGGTGGGGTGGGGTGGGATGGGGAGGGGGATGAATCATTGTAACATTTCGTCAACCACGCACGATATGGTGCTACAAATACATATATTAATAAAGAAAATAATAGCCCTAAATTTGCCTGTATCTTCCTATACTGCAAATACCTGGTCGGCTACTAAAGTGAAATTACACACCCAATTGTCACATAGCAAAGAACACAACATAAACCCATGAGTCACACTTTTAGGATATCCTTTCCTGATTAAACGTGTTTACAAGTTGACGACAATTTTTAAAGAGTCTCAAAACAGTCTAAATGAAAACAAAAACGGTCATCTTTTTTTCCCAAGGAGACATGACATTTACAAAACGGAGAGCAGAAGTTGGTCCAATATTCCATAATATTCCATAATGTCCAACGCGTCTCAACGTTCCCAAGTTTAATTGCATACAGCCGATATGGTTAGCGGTTACCAAGGTGGATTTCCAGGGAAATGAAGTCAGACTTTGGTAAAAGTTGACCCTTGATTGTAAATAACCTCTCTCAATGAGTAATCGCCAATAAATTATTGCCAAATTATAATTAAAAGAGACAAAAAAAGAAGGATGTTATGTGCCTTTACTGCGTAATTTCTTGGGGAAAGGAAAAAACCCAAAGGGGGATCATTTTACATGTGAATGTCAACATTTGGTTATCCTTTTAATTTCTTTGTGGTAGGTGCTTGAGGTGCATTTTAATCCATCTAAAAGTTTTAATGAAATGTTTAGCTCTCATTGCAGAAGTGGGAAAATTTAATGATGTCATTTTAGGTGCTGTGTGTGGCATATAATCCTTCCACCATGTCAAATCATTGGCATGTGCAGATTTAATGGGTAAATTGATCTCACTACGAAAGCCCCAAAAATGATGAAATATAATAATAATTAGAGTGTAATTTGAAAATATGGCATTGATTAATTATATGGGATTACCATATGACTTAATGATGGAATGTAATGGACTTGGTATGTCATGCATATGGCACCATGAGAGTGAATTTGTGTGAATTTTAGAGTGAATGTGTCTTCAGTGACAAGGCAATAGCAATTAATGAGGTATCTGTCACAACACAGCACCAGACCTGTCTGCTCAAGAAACACATCCAACTGAGTACTACACCACTGGCTCTGAGAACTGAGTTTTATAAATCCAGATTTTACTCTTATGTGCACAAATCTTCTTCCATCCTGTCCACCTATCTGATTAGTTTCCTGTATTGCGTTTGTTGGTTATAGCTGCAGAGAATCTCATGGACTCACCCATTCATTCATTCACATACACAGTTCAGTCACAACAGGAGAAAGGGGGTGAACAAACAAAAACAATGACAGCAGAGTCTTAGATTTAACATGTATTCAACCTTTAAAATCAAACCTCAACATTTTTTTTGCATCATTTACATGTAACAATGTGAAAGTCAGTGTTCATCTCGCTGCGGGGCTGGTGCTGGCACTGAGCTGAGTGCTGGGACAACTGCTCCTCCTGCTTTCTCTTTACTCTTTATATATATATATATATATGCTCGAATTTGTTGGTACCCCTCCACAAAAAACGAGGAATGCACAATTTTCTCTGAAATAACTTGAAACTGACACAAGTAATTGGCATCCACTATTGTTTATTCCAGATTTTATAGAAATTAAACTTTGCTTTTGATTCTTTATTCAACATAATATTGTAAATAATAAAACAAATGAAAATGGCACAGCCAAAAATGATGGGACCCTTACCCTAATATTTTGTTGCACAACCTTTAGAGAAAATCACTGCAATCAAATGTTTTCTGTAGCTCTCAATGAGACTTCTGAACCTGTTAACAGGTATTTTGGCCCAGTTTTCCTGAACAAACTGCTGCAGCTGTCTCAAGTTTGACTGGTGCCTTCTCCAGACTGCAAGTTTCAGCTCTTTCCATAGATGTTCAAGAGAATTCAGATCAGGGGTCATAGTAGACCACTTCAGAAAAGTCCGACGTTTTGGTTTTATCCATTCTTGGGTGCTTTTAGCTGTGTGTTTTGGGTCATTATCCTGTTGGAGGACCCATGACCTGTGTCTGAGACAGAGCTTTCTGACCCTGGGCAGTACATTTCGCTCCAGAATGCCTTGATAGTCTTGAGATTTCATTGTGCCTTGCACAGATTCAAGGCACCTTGTGCCAGGTGCAGCAAAGCAGCCCCAAAACATAACCGAGCATCATCCATGTTTCCATGTAGGTATGATGTTCTTTTGTTTGAGAGCTTCATTTTTTCATCTGTGAACATAGAGCTGATGTGACTTGCCAAAAAGCTCCAGTTTTGACTCATCTGTCCAAAGGACATTCTCCTAGAAGGATTATGGCTTGTCACTATGCAATTCAGCAAATTTGAGTCTGGCTTTTTTATGTTTTTCTTTCAAAAGTGGAGTCCTCCTGGGTCTTCTTCCATGGAGCCCACTTTCACTCAAAAAGCAACGGATGGTG
This sequence comes from Lampris incognitus, assembly GCF_029633865.1. Lineage (NCBI taxonomy): Eukaryota > Metazoa > Chordata > Actinopteri > Lampriformes > Lampridae > Lampris > Lampris incognitus. Next base: position 40,936,366 of record NC_079211.1, read on the forward strand.
CAATCAGAAACTGACATGCCTCCACCTTGTAGTTCAGCTTGTATCTCTTTGGCAGTTATCCTTGGTTCTTCTTTTACCATTCAAACTTTCCTTCTGTTCAATCTGGGGTCATTTTTTCCTCTTGCAGCCGCATCCAGGGAGGTTGGCTACAGTTTCATGTAACTTAAACGTCTTAATAATATTTGCAACTGTTGTCACGGGAACATCAAGCTGTTGAGAGATGGTCTTGTAGCCTGTACCTTCACCATGCTCATCTGTTATGTTCTTTCTGATCTCCTCAGACAGCTCTCTCCTTTGCTTTCTCTGCTCCATGTTCAGTGTGGTGCCACACAATGATACCAAACAGCACAGTGACGACTTTTCTCCATTTAAATAGGCTGAATGACTGGTTACAAGGTTGGAGACGTGTGATACTAATTAAAGAAATTAATTAGTTTGATATATCACTATCATCCAAGTATTCAGTATCTTTTCTAAGGGGTACCAACAAATGTGTCCAGGCCATTTTAGAATATCTTTATAATTCATCTCTTTTCACAGCTTCTTTGCTTTATTCTATGACATACCAAAGGCCTGCAAAGCAGCATGACAAAATAGCTTTTAATCCCATCACTTTGCAGGAGGAATGAAGCATTATTTGAGTGAGCTGTAAGGGTACCATCAAATAAACAGACATTTTCTTTTATTAACAAAATTTAGGGATTCATTTTCTACATCTTTGTTTTGCTTTATACTGAAACCTGTCATTACAAGAGGTAAGAGTGCTAAAAATGATTTTGTTATGTTAAGATTTACAAAAAAGTAAATATATGTTCGTACCTCTTTTATAGTATATTCATTTTATAAGTTTCTTGTTGTGTTGTGTTTAATATGACCAAGGCTCAGCGTTTTCGGTTTTTATTTAAAAAAAAAAAGAAAGAAAAAAATCCAGGCATTTATCGGTGTTTATTTTTACAGTATTTTTCGGAGAAAATAATCAGTGGAAACATAAAATCCGGGTGAAAATCAGTGAAAACCGATCTGCTCCTTTTAAAAAAAAAATTCGGGTATTTTTCGGTGAAAATAGGTAAAAACCAAAAACGCTGAGCCTTGACTATGACATAGCATTGCAACCCACTGAGTCAAATTCCCTGTATCTGTAAAATTACACAGGCCTAATACAGACCTGACTCTGCTTCTGATTAATGCTCATGGACTTTGTGCGAGTCATCCTCCCACAGCGCAGTCTTAGAGGGTGAGTGGATGTGCACATTATGCACGTGCATAACGTGCACATCCACAAGATAAGTCATAAACATTCTCTTATCTTAGTGTATGCAATTGTCGATGTATGCTTATTACAATTTATATACCAGCACAACACTGATCCACATTGCATCTAGAATGTAATAATCAATACAGTTCTGTGCCACAGATGGTTTGGATTCCTTCTCCTGCCAGTGCAGAAAAGTTAATACACAACTTCGTCATATGACAGTCAGACTCAGACATAACCTTTATTTTATTCAGTTTCTATTCCTCCCATCTGCATTCTTGTCAAAGATGTGCAAGGATGCCGCAAGGACTAATAATGACAGTAAATGACACTAAATTATACTTCTCTTCAAACCTTGATAGTTAAATTTCATTTGTGGTATGAATTTCTTTTGGGGTTAACCAGGCTGGCTGGTCTGGAATAGGATTATCAACATGAGAGAAACAATTTGAATTTTACGGGGTTTTTTTTAAGCTTGCAGTTAAAGTAGTTTTTAGTGCCTCTATTTTACAGCATGCTTGCAGAACAACTGCCGCACTTTTTCCTTCAAAATTAAAAAAAAAAAAATCAAGCTTTGGCCTCTTTTTGGCCATCTGGAAGTACAAGGAGTGTTCAAGACGTCATATATTTTTTTTTATCATATCCTCCTCAGGTTTGCCTGAATAATGTCTGAATAAGAACCAACTTTATAAATATGAGCTGTCTGCAGGATCGGTGGAGGATGAGTGTATAGGAATGGGGACTTCCAGCGGCTACTGCTGTAGATCTTTCTGATCAAATTAGGCATTTTTTCTTCAGAGCTATGTAATGTTGTTTATTGGGGACAATCCATCACTGTCATTATACATGGCTGCAGGGTTATAAAAAGTAATTGATAGCTTGATTCTGATTTGAATTCAGTATGTTTGTGGAGGGACAGGGAGTTCCCAACGGCCCCTGTGCTAAACCCACCAGCTTTCTGTTAGCCAGGGAACATAAAACAAATCATGTTGTAAAAGCCATTAATTTTCAAGCCATACCATGAGAGAGCCTGCTGGATTGGCAATGCCAAATTTCCCATTTTTCCATAATGAGAGCAACTGCCCTGCCATGGTAAACATGAATATAAACAAAATTGTCCAATTTGTCAGCAGGCATTTCACAATTCTTCATGTGAAAATGCAAAGGCAGGAGGAGGTTTTTACATAATCCGCGGTATTTTCCACCTCCTCATATTCCTCTCTACGCTGGTAGAGCACAGAGGCTTCGCTGGAGCGTGTTATGGGGGTTATGCACGCACGCGACCGCTGCACGCTGGATTCCTGTAACTCGCTGGTCGAATTGTTTCAAGGGGATTCCTTGGTGGTGTTTGCTTTGGGCAGACTGCACTTTTCTCAGGTTTTTCGACATCTTTGATTGATGAACTTCTTGGATATTCAGTTTCTGGTTAATTAGAAGGTAGAGTTGAGTCACTGGAAAATGGTTTCTGCTCTCTCTTATGGTTTCCCTGCTCAGTTACACTCTGTGCAGCCTTAATGCCCCCCCCCCCCCCGTCCCGTCCCGTGCCGTCCTCTGGTGTCAGCCATCTGATGCAGCCAGCACACCACCCAGCACATGCTCCCATGTTGGAGCGGATCCCATCCACAAACCTTTGCCAAACTCTGGTTATTGATCACTTAAGATTTAGTCTTTGATCGCAATTGCTTTTCTTTGCATACCCCCAAAATGCTTTCTTTGAAAAGCTGGGAGAAAGGAAAATAAAAAAATCTTTGCATGATTCAGTGTCACCTGTCACCGTCAACTCTGTGGAATTACAGATGAAGAACTGTAAACCACTTGTCATGATTTTCTTTCAAGATATAATTGCATGCTCCAACCTACACCACAGAACTGAAGGATTTATGGGGTGAGACAGACTGAGAAGGATGGGTTTTGGTTTTGACCTGTGTCCACATATAGGGAGTCTGCCACAGAAAGGTTACACAACACTAGATACACAACGATGTGGCCAATAAAAAGGCAATTTGTCATTTCACCTCATGGCTGTTTGTTTAGATAAAGATGATTTTAGTGTTGAACACACACTTGGACTGCAGAAATTAGTCTCGCAGTCAGACAAAACCGCAGTGCATCAAATCTCATTTTGTTTCTCGTAGATGTCTGTTGTGTTTGCAGGCTACTGTATTTGGTCACACTCAAGCAGATACGATTTCCCAAAGAAAATACGCTTTTCTTCGACTTGAAGGTGTTAATATCGGATTGTATAAAAAAAAGACCTGTTGGAGCCGCACACCAGTCAGTCATGCTGCTCCTGATCTAATATCGGTGGAAATGGAAAAATACCTTCGCCATATGTTACGGATCAGATGGAAATGATGGAATTAAAATGAAATGAGGCACCAAGATAACCGTTTAACCAACGCCGTGGTAGTGGCCAACATGGAATCCAGGAATAAAATCGTATGCCGTGTTAGCGCCGCCGACAAGGCTATTGCATGACCATCACTTTTTGTCTCAATGGCTTCGTTTTAAGTTCTGCAGGAAAGGCGGTCATTTTACGCCTATTATCTTAGTGTACCACCTGGTGCCTTACAGTTAGGCAAATGTGTGGGAGTGTGGATATATGTTACTTCTATGAAAATGTAGACAGAGCGCTGGGATTAGATGGGATTTTTGGTCACGTTTTCAATCCTGTCTGTGCTCGAAATACCAACGCCCAAATAAAGAATGTCAACGCCGTATATCAGGAAAGATCTGATTCGTCCAGTGGACCCACTCCACCGGCCGACATTGACTTTTTGCTCACGTTTACACTTGGGCGGCCATGAAAGCATTCAGCACAACCGAGGGAAGGCCTAAGGAAAATAAAGAGATCCCTCCCTCAGCCTAAACACGGGCACGTACACTGTAGCACGAGCACATAAACCGTGTGGAGCTGGAATGACCGCCCAATTTCAATCAGGCTCCACAGCCATAACATAAATGGAAGCTCTTCCGGGAACCGGGCAGGGGCCCGCTGCGTGCCTGCAGATAGTCGCCTTCGCGTCGACTTTCTGTGTGAGGCCATGAGCGGCTTAATTCGCCGCCTCCCTGAAGTGATGAAAGGACAATTAACAAGATGTGTATGTATCTCTCCAATAAGCAAACATTACTCGCTCATCAATGTCTCATTTTCTGCTTCCTCCCTCTGGTTCCACTTGTGAGACAAAGACTGTATGCATCAGTGGCATCTCAGAGTTGAACATTCATCCAGCTATCTGAAAGTATTTGAGAAAAGATAATCAGGTTAGGGTCTGTTAGCCACTCAGCTAAGTATGTACATATAAGGCAGTCTTGACTTGGTGGCTTGTTCAAATAGAGCACATAAGACTGCTTCGGCCTCATGTCATTACGCAAGATTATAGAAAGTAGTATATGTAAGTAGACAAGGGAACTAAAATAAATACAGGATAATATCTTCTATACAGTGTGCAGGTGGTAGATAGAAATCCATGTAAATAACGTTTACAAGATTACAATTGAAAAATGTGAATAAAGACGATCTATGAGACTATGGACACACAAATATTCAGTTATAGTGGAGGGGTGTGTCCATTTGATTCATTTTCTATAAGAAGAAGAAAGCCACTTTATTTTGTCATTGTACAGTTACAACGAATGTATTCTCCGCATTTAACCCATCCTATTGTATAGGAGCAGTGGGCAGCTGCAGCACCTGGGGACCAACTCCACTTTTTCTTTCCATTGCCTTGGTCAGGGATACAGGCGGGCGTATTAACCCTAACATGCATGTCTTTTTCTTTCTCCCCCTTTTTCACCCCAATTGTACCTCTCCAATTACCCCACTCATCCGAGCCATCCCGGTCATTGCTCCACCCCCTCTGCCGAGCTCGGGAGGGACACAGACTACCACATGCTTCCTCTGATACATGTGGAGTCACCAGCCACTTTTCACCTGACAGTGAGGAGTTTCACCAGGGGGACGTAGTGCATGGGAGGATCATGCTATTCCCCCCATTCCCCCTCTCCCCAAACAGACGCCCCAACTGACCAGAGGAGGTGCTAGTACCGCGACCAGGACACATACCCACATTCGGCTTCACACCCGCAGACACGGCCAACTGTGTCTGTAGGGACACCCGACCAAGCCGGAGGTAACACGGGGATTCAAACTGGAGATCCCTGTGTTGGTGGGCAACGGAATAGACCATTACGCTACCCGGATGCCAGGTCATGATGCATGTCTTTTTGATGGTGGGAGGAAACTGGAGCACTTGGAGGAAACCCATGTAGACACGGGGAGAACATGCAAACTCCACACAGAAAGGTGCTGGGACAGCTTGGGGTTCGAACCCAGGACCTTCTTGCTGTGAGGTAACAGTGCTAACCACTGGGCCACTCTAAATGGAAAAAATATTACAACTTATTCATTGTCAAGAGTCACAATAGTTTATCCCATCACACCACCATCAAAGTCTAGGAGTCACTGTGGGCAGGTTGCAGAGCTATGATGGATTTTGGAGGGAAAATAAGCCGAATTAGGGTCATCTGACTGTGAATCTGATCCATCACGTAACATCACCTCACTCCAAATCACATCATCTATAAAACAGCGGCAAACCAGCCAAGGTTTCCTTATCCACACTATGCAAATCCTCTGTTCTCAAGTCCAGACTTTAGTACTTCAGAGGAGATCAAGCAATATATGTCAGGCATCATACATTACAACCCAGCAAGTAATCAGGAAGTCATAAACTTTTCTGGAACGTCACTCACCTCACTAAATCCAAATGTTGACCTTTGGCCTCTGCAAAACTTTAGAGAGTCATGCTTGAAGGACGAAAGTCTGGGAAGATGTCACCATGCAAGCAGCCTTGTATGTCATCACTATTGCTGTACATTTGGATTCATACTTTATTGATACAGCACAATACAGCGATTAAACTTTTTTTAATGCAGGTCAGGCCTTTGCAGGGCACATGTACTCTTTTTTTCTTTTTTTTTTGTTTAAGCAATGCACTGCTTTTTGAGTGGTGACGTTGTTTAAATGTGAAATGTCAGCTTCAAGCACTTCTGATACAACTTGGGGTTTTCCTCTACATCATTTAAGTTACCTAAGCCAGAGTTATGCAATCATCATTTGGCTAAAATAATATACTGACTAATGCGTGTTTTTTTCTGTCTGCTTTAGAAAGGTCAGTGGGGATTAACAGGAAAAAAAGAGTGGGGAGAGAGAGAGAGAACGAGCAAGAGAGTGAGAGAGTGAGAGAGAGACACAGAGAGAGAGCGAGAGATGGCATGCAACAAGGGTCTATTCAGGGGTGTGCAATCTTATCCAGAAAGGGCCGGTGTGGGTGCAGGTTTTTCTCCAACCAAGCAGTTACATACCTGATCCCACTAATCAACCAGCAGAGTCCTTGCTGAGGAACTTGATTAGGAGACACAGGTGTGTAACTGCTTGGTTGGAACCACAAAGACCTGCACCCACACCGGCCCTTTCTGGATAAGATTGCCCACCCCTGGTTGAACACAGGGCGTAGACCCTGTGTGTTGTTTTTTTTTCGATAAGTACTCTGTGTCCCCATGTACTGCAGTTGCTGGCTGTGCTGTATTCCCAAACCTGTTAAGTATGCAGAGAGGACAAATATATTTTGCTATCTTGAGTAGGATAGAGTAGGCTCGGCAAGGCTAGTCTGCTCTCGTCTAGTTTGTGAGGTGGTCTTATGGTTTAGTGTCTAAGTGAAGTCTTCCCCTCACTGAAGGTATGAGGTTTGATCACCTGTGCAGCCATACCTGCTGGAGTGTCCTTGAGCAACCTATGTTAGCCCTTACCTGCTCCAGGGCCATCACACTAGCAAGCTGATCCTGCTCCTCTGTACAAGTGGGCAAAAAGAAAATGGTCTCTCTGGGGGGGGGGGGGGGATTAATGAAATTGATCAAATACCCGTTTTTTTCTCTCCCTACTATACGTTTTTCATGGTGCTGTATAATATGGTACCTACACCCACCCTAGTTGTGACTCCCTCTTGAACCACCCATGCTGGGAACGTATGTGCTCATGGCAGCTGTAAGGTACTGTAAGGATAGAAAAACATCCAACTTATGGCATATGTTAGATGTAGAAAATGGAGCAGTTCTCAGCCGTTACAGCACATCAGCAATGAGTGAAAGCTTCTCTCGGGAGTTTTTGAAAACACCCTCTCCTTTCATGACCTCCTTGGCTTCAGAAAATATTTGCGGAGTCAAAGTTACTCAGCAGATATTGCACTGAAACACTACTTTGCTACCTAATGTGCCTCAGACCACTTCCTTTGTTGAAAAGCTGTGACCTGCAGGGCAACGCGAGGCTTCTCTTCCTGCTATTGAGTGCTGACCTGCGTTTCTTCCAACCTGAAGAACAACTTTCACCGACGTAGAGACCGGACCATGTGCACTTGCCAATTCAAAACCCTCTGTGTTTACAGTGAGTGACTTCTATAGAGTCCACAAAGCAGTAAGTTTGAATCAAACTGTTACTTTTTTGGGAAAAGGGGAAAAGAAGAATAATCGGTTTGTGACCACGGAGCTGCTGGTGCAATTATCTGTGCTGGCTGGAGAAGCGTGGGCAGGAAAATTTATGTATCCTTATACAACTACCGCCGAGGTTCCCTTGGGCAAACGATGTAACCTCCAATTGGCCCAGCATACGGTAGCTGCTCAGTAGCCAACAGCAGGAGACTTTGGTTGCATACTAGACAACTCCCAGGTGTGGGTGTGTGGAAATGTATTCTAAGGAAGCGGGGAACAAAAGTGTGAATGGGCTCAGTGAAACCGTCTGCTGGATCAATACAGAAAGCTGAAACCTGCCTTCAGACAATGTCGGCAAAGCACTGCAGACTGTGTACGCCCTGTATGTTAAGCAATGATCCGGCACTGTGGCCTAGTGGTTAGCACTGTTGCCGTACAGCAAGGTGGTCCTGGGCTTGAACCCCAGGCCGTCCCGGGTCCTTTCTGTGCGTATTTTGCATGTTTTCCCCATGTCTGCATGGGTTTCCTCCCACCATCAAAAAGACATGCATGTTAGGATTAATACTCCTGTCTGTGCCCCTGAGCAAGGCAATGGAAAGAAGAACTGGAGTTGGTCCCCGGGTGCTGCAGCTGCCCACTGCTCCTATACAATAGGATGGGTTACATGCAGAGGACAAAGTCATTGTAACGAACAACTATACAATGACAAAATAAAGTGGCTTTCATTCATTCTTTCATTTCATCCTGCAGTGAACCTACAAATTCCTCTCCAAAGAGACTGAAAGGAAGATTAGTTTTCTGATCAGTCAGGCGCAGCGGGCCTGTTCACCGTTTCACTGTCACCTGGTGATGATGAAGAAGAACAAAAACAAACGGCACATTAACATTCGTGCTTTCCAGTAAGTGCATCTTCCATCGTCACCGGTGTTACCAACAGTGAGAAGTTCACATTTACAAATGCCGACTGTGATTTCGAACAATACTTCTTTTCATCAATAATTCATCATTTTAGTTCACTTTGTTCTCACAAGACAGGCACGGATGAAAGTATCTCCCGCCCTTATTAAACCCCCTGTAGACGTATCTCAGCACGGCAGACAATCAGAACAGATGACACCATCCTGACGGCTAAAGGAGAACTGAGTCATCACAACAGCAGAATGTAGACAAGTAGATAATACAGAATAATTACAGATAATATGATATTTGAATTATACATTACTTTTTTTTTTTACAAACAAAATGAATAATGAATATGTTCACGATGACTGTTTTGGGGCAAATAAGCCAGATAATGCTTTGTCCCCTTCATACAAAACAGTAAGAGATACCGTCCTTAACTTTGCAGGTTAATGGGCCGGCAGTACGAGTCGCGGCGTTTCGGAATAAAACACCTCAATAAATCAACCCAACGTTGTTTACGTTGGCTCAAGAACATATTTCTCTGTACTGCTGCCATGTAACGTGCTAACACCTAGCTGTGTGAAAAGATCTGGGGGCCATGTGTGTGTGTGTGTGTGTGGACTCTGCACAACTTCATGGTGTGATTTAATAAGACGTTTGAGTTTCTTTAAATTAAATTTCAACAAATGTGACGAATGGCTTCATTGCCAAGAACCATTTCAGATAATAAACCATTGCGTCTGTGAGTAAGATCGGACTTCTTTTGAACATGATCCATGCATTTGCACGCAATTCTCGCTCCAACAGGTGCTCCACTAGTGCCTATATGAAAACTGACCTATGCATGCTTTTGATATTGCATTTTCACTGGAGGACATTATACGAGCGTTTTTCTGTGACAAGATTATGGTTTCCAGAGGCGGTAAAACCAGGTCCAGAAAGTAAAAGTCCTAACCATGTACGTGTTTATTCAACCCATGTATCGAACTAGTGGATTCTAATCAACACCAATCTTCAGGAATGAATTCAGCTGATTTAGCATGTGGAGGAAGTGCAAGGTTCGGACTTTTACTTGCTGGACCTCGCTTTGCCTCCTCTGATGGTTTCTAACCTAAAAACCTGATGCTCAGCCATATGTTCGTGAAGAGCCACCTGTCACCAGGTTTTCCTTCCCACCAAGCTCTGCACCAGTTCATTTCACTTGTCAGCCCACAATTCAACTTTAAAGATTTCAGTCATCGCTGTCTGGGTGGCGTGGTGGTCTATTCCATTGCCTACCAACAAGGGGATCGCCGGTTCGAATACCCGTGTTACCTCTGGCTTGGTCGGGCGTCCCTACAGACACAATTGTCTGTTTCTGCGGGTGGGAAGCTGGATGTGGGTATGTGTCCTGGTCGCGGCACTAGTGCTTCCTCCGGTCAATTGGGGCACCTGTTCGGGGGGGGGGGGCAGACAGTGTGATCCTCCCACATGCTACGTCCCCCGCAGCAAAACTCCTCACTGTCAGGTGAAAAGAAGCTGCTGGTGATTCCACATGTATCGTAGGAGGCATGTGGTAGTCTGCAGCCCTCCCCGCATCGGCAGAGGGGGTGGAGCAGCGACCAGGACGGCTCAGAGAGTGGACTAATTGGCCGGGTACAAGTACGGAGAAAAAAAGGGGGGAAAAGCTACAAAAAAAAAAGAAAAGAAAAAAAGATTTAAACCAGTGGCCTGCCACCCAATGACTGCTGGGATAGGCTCCAGCATCCCGCGACCCTACTAAGGATAAGCGGCATGAATAATGGATAGATGGATGTTAATTGTTTGCCCTGTGATGGACTGGCGGCCTGCCCAGGGTGTCTCCCCGCCTGCTGCCCAGTGCCTGCTGGGATAGGCTCCAGCATCCCCCCGCGACCCTGAGAGCAGGATAAGCGGTTTGGATAATGGATGGACGGATAGTTGGTATACACACTTGCATAAATATGGATCGCTCTTAATGGCAAATGTCTGGCAACAACGGTGTGTACTTATCCATCTGTCTGTTTGTCTGGGACATTCACTTGTCCGGGCGAGGAGGTGTGAGTGGACTCGAGATCCTGGATAATGTGAGCCTTTGACAACCAGTCGGAACAGGTTGTGCAGACATTGGAGACTTTACAGTGAGCCAACTTGTTGCAGTCAAAGTGAGACCAGGCGGGGGCCAGCTGTAGCTGGTTAATGACAAATGCACAGGTACCGTCTGTGGAAAAGCCGAGGGCGGGGAGCAGAGTAATTACCTGGACTCAAGAACAAATATACACTTGCGCTGGTTCGCACTCTGTAAAACCCCCTAATACTTACTCGATTATTTCCATTGTTGCTTTAGGAAATTACGGCCTTGCTCTCGCTCCGCCCTCCCAAAGGACACCCTTGTTATCCTGCAGACACTGCTCGCTATGCCTTTGAATCCAAAATGTCACCCGTGTGCAACCCTGCCCTTTAACCCGGCGTAGTAAAATTCCTCCCTCGCCCAGGTCCCCCCCCCCCACGGGCCCCGTCCTGCACCTTAATTACTTATCCTCGTCTCCGTGCCTGACGTTCGTGGCTGGTGTTGTCGTATAAATGTGTAGGCTTTAGGCTGAGTTTGGCGGGGAAACCACTGCCAAGGAATATATGAGGCTCTCTTTTTTTGGCCTCCTTGTGTGTTTTGGAAACATGCGCGGGCCGTGTAGGACCCGCGCGGGTCGGGTTAAGGGTTCTGTGAGCCGAGGCAGTCTGCGTCGGAACGCACGTCGCCTTAACGGCTTTGTAAAGTCGCCGATCCACAGCAGCAGGAGAGGGAATCAAAACGACCCGCGGCCCAGAACTTTATTGTCCAGGCGGGCGATAATCTCGCGCTGGCTTTGACGCGGTCGCCACTAAAGGCGAAGCAACAAAACAATAAACACAGCACGGGACAATGGAAGACTCGAGCGCGGCGCAGCAGAGGGCTCGTGGGCATGTGGTAATAGACGCTCTCGAGAGTAGTGCCACGACGTTTAGTTCAGCAGAATAAAAGCACGTTTAAACGTTTGTTAATAGATGAACCACTGTTTTTTTTTGAGGGGGTGGGGTGGATTCCCCCCCAATTGTACTTGGCCAATTACCCCACTCTTCCGAGCTGTCCCGGTCGCTGCTCCACCCCCTCTGCCGATCCGGGGAGGGCTGCAGACTATCACATGCCTCCTCCGATACATGTGGAGTCGCCAGCCGCTTCTTTTCACCTGACAGTGAGGAGTTTCACCAGGGGGACGTAGCGCGTGGGAGGATCACGCTATTCCCCACAGTGCCCTCCCCTCTCCCGAACAGGCGCCCCCGGCCGACCAGAGGAGGCGCTAGTACAGCGATCAGGACACATACCCACATCCGGCTTCCCTCCCGCAGACAGCCAATTGTGTCTGTAGGGACGCCCGACCATTCCGGAGGTAACACGGGGATTCGAACTGGCGATCTCCATGTTGGCAACGGAATAAAGCGCTACGCTACCTGGACGGCCCGTAAACCACTGTTTTTACCACAAAAAAGCACGCTATTGCGATGAGGTATAATTTGAGTGTGTGTGACCTTATCTATTCCAGTAAATCCCCTTTTAGTTGCTCTAAAACACTGTTTAATACACACACATATGAGAAATAATAATCAACCCTTAGATGGTCTCTGAGCATGACTGACATGTGGTTTTGGCCAGCTAACTTGTAATATGAATCCCCCGCTAATATTAGTGGCATCCATTGTGGTGATCTACCTATGGCACACTTAGACTAATCATACTTGACATGACATGCACTCTTGGCTCTGCTATGATTACTATTCAGCGCTCTGAGATGGTTGTAGGAGACACGCATATTTATCTGCTTATTGTTGAATCACTTGTAAGTCGCTTTGGATAAAAATGCCTGCTGAATGTGAAAATGTGAATGTGGTGAATCACACAAACGGCAAAACATCTTTTTTGGGGGGGGAGGGGGGTTCCCCTTTTTTCTCCCCAATTGTATCCGGCTTATTACCCAACTCTTCTGAGCCATCCCGGTCGCTGCTCCACCCCCTCTGCCGAGCCGGGGAGGGCTGCAGACTACCACATGCCTCCTCCGATACACGTGGAGTCGCCAGCCGCTTCTTTTCACCTGACAGTGAGGAGTTTCGCCAGGGGGATGTAGCGTGTGGGAGGATCACGCTATTCCCCCCCAGTTCTTCCTCCCCCCTGAACAGGCGCTCTGACCGACCAGAGGAGGCGCTAGTGCAGCGACCAGGACATATACCCACATCCGGCATCCCATCTGCAGACACAGCCAATTGTGTCTGTAGGGATGCCCGACCAGGCGGCACCGTGGTGCAGTGGTTAGCGCAGTCGCCTCACAGCAAGAAGGTCCTGGGCTCGAGCCCTGGGGTAGTCCAACCTTGGGGATTGTCCCGGGTTGTCCTCTGTGTGGAGTTTGCATGTTCTCACTGTGTCTGTGTGGGTTTCCTCCAGGTGCCCCAGTTTCCTCTCACAGTCCAAAGACATGTAGGTCAGGTGAATCGGCCATACTAAATTGTCCCTAGGTGTGAATGTGTGTGTGTGTGTGTGTGTGTGGGCCTATGATGGCCTGGCGGCCTGTCCAGGGTGTCTCCCTGCCTGCCATCCAATGATTGCTGGGATAGGCTCCAACATCCCCGCGACCCTGACAGCAGGATAAGCGGTTTGGATAATGGATGGTTGGGATGCCCGACCAAGCCAGAGGTAACACGGGGATTTGAACCGGCGATCTCCATGTTGGTAGGCTACACTACCTGGACGCCCACAGCAAGACATCTTTGATCAGTGCAACATAGTTCCCCCTCCGCCATGCTGGAACACCAAGATCGTAATCAATGTTGGCGTTATGAAGCCTTCATCAAACAAAGACTCTTCACAATAGCCCACACCATGCCAGTTTGTCCAACAGTCTCCTTCCATACAGTTGTCTGGATCCAAGCCCCAGTCCACACTGCCAGCGCTCCATACGACCGGGTCCGTCATCGCGGTAACTCTGGGGCCCTTGGGTCGGTGCGGGTTAGTCACGGAGCCCCACTCGGGACCTCGTTCACGCCTGTTCATTTCCCTCTGTCGCCAAACCCATGGAGCCGTCCCTCACTGCCAGGCCGGGCCGTCCCGTAAAAGTCAACACTGTAAATGGAAATATTAAGCGCACCAAACTGGGGACAAACCCCAAGTTATTAATGTTAGACCATATAAAAGATGTCCCCCCTTCTTTTTTTCTCAGAGACACAGAGCCGAAGAGTCGTTCCATTCCATTTTAACACCGAGCGTGTGTTTCGGTGGTTCTGCAGCTCCCTGTGCTGCAGACACAAGGCCGTCTTTTTCCACATTCAGCCGAGGTGCCGTTCCAGTTTGGAAAGGGCAAGGGCGCTCCTGCTTTTTCAGGCACGTTATCCCACTCACTGCCAATATGCCACGGACTAAGGGGGCAACACCGAGATTTATGCCCACTTGAAGTGATTTAAAAGTCCTTTAAAACATTTTACTGGTCTGCTCCTCCTATGGAGTAAGTACAAACACACGTATGGGACAAAGCGGGCGTAGTGTACTGGCACAGCTTGCTGTTCCTACATGGGGACACGCACCATTTATTTGTACTTCAGGTGTGCAATCGTGAGAACTACATGTAGTAGGTGAGGTAGCATCAAATTGGATGATTTAGGATAAGGTCATTCAGAAATTGCAGATATGGGAATTGAGCTTGCTCGGATGTTTCAAGGTAAGTTGGAGAGTGAGACGTTTTCTTGGCTCCCCGCTGGAAGAAATGAAAAGTGGTGATGGCGGGGCTTTGGATCTGCTGAGCTGATGTTGATGAAGTCTTTCAAGAAGTCATAACCACAGATGGTCCACTCCAGCATGCTAACACACACACACGCACGCACGCACACACGCACACACACACACACACACACACACACACACACACACACACACACACACACACACACACACACACACACACAGAGCCAGTCATGCATGCACAGTGTTAGTTTTGCGTTATGCTCGGTTGTAGCTAAAATTTGTGTATCCAAACATCTGCTTCTGTAGTCTTGCTGTCCTTTGGGACGCCGGTCCAATGACACATCACTCCCAGGAGGAATGACATGCAATGAGTGCTGTGATGTAACGCCAGGAGTAACCTGCCATACAGCACGAAGCTCTCGGAATAACAAAGCAGGCCGTGTGATTGTCGCCTCATGAAGCTATCAGAGTAATTAGATCCTCGCAGCATTTTGACTCAAGCCGCTGCATATCTCTATTTGGAGGACACAAGCATGTAGAGGGATTTTACTCAGTGTAGGCATAGATTTAATTATGGTTTGGAAACAAATCAGCAAATTAGGGCGCATCGTATAATCACGTAGCGTAATCAGAAATTTACGACTGTATTATGGTCAAGGGTATAAAACATGTCAAATCCAGTCGTATTACTCACAAAATCCAATTTGTGTCATTAACTCAGAGACAACGGCCTTGGAGTTGTCCTGTGCCATACCATATACACTGAGTAAGGCATCCATAATTGTTATTGCTATGGTCCCTTGCCAATGTGGACATTTCTGCTCAAATTCAAATCAAATCTGTCAAGAGGACAAAATGCCCAACTTAGTTATACGTTGATGTGGTGGCAGTATGGAGTTGTAAAATAAGAGCTTTTACTTCGGGCTATAATGTCGTACTTTATAGCCGAGATGACAAAATGAGCTCTCTGTTTTTCCTTAAATCTGTTACGGTGCAGCAGAAAATAGACTCTATCTGAGCGGAGCCACTGCCAGAGTGACGCGAGGCTGACGCCAGAGGGCAGCAGCGCACATCAGTAACGCCTCTTCACTTCTGGAAACACTGAGGTGGAACACAGCACGCGCGCGCGCGCGCACACACACACACACACACACACACACACACACTCAAGGTAAAGCAATAAAAATTACACCTCATTTCATTTTGAGAGTAAAAGAGTAAAAGAATACAGTTTGGCAACCAAACCATGACAGAAGTGTCTAACATTGTCACCTGTTGTCAAGATCTGGCAGTCAACATTGGCACAGATTGGATTTAAGCAACAAAAAAAAAAAACAGTTTGTCTCACATCCTGTCCAAGACAAAGCTCTAGGAATCCAGTCAAAGGAAGGAAAGAGAGGAGGAGGAGGAGGAACAAGGCTCAGAAACAGGGCCTTGCCTCTATCTTTTACACAGTAAAGTGATGTTTGGAGTAGAAACACCCAGCAGAGATAAGGCGGGACGTCCCGTCTGGCTTTCATCACGGCCCTGCCTCCTGAACGCCGGTGCAGAGTGAAGGACCTGGGAGTAGAGATGCATTTCACTTTAGCCAAAACTCCCTGTTGTTGATTCAGCGCTGCTGGAATTTGAGGCCGTATAAAGGATAGCAACCAAAAAAAAAGAGTAAAAATTCTGTATACATCTATACCGCAGCATGCTACACCATTTGGAGAAGGCGTCTGAAACCATAATAAATCAAACAGGCACCGAGTAATTTGGGCTGGCTGTTGGGAGAAAAACACGGGTACGGCAGTTAAAATGAATTTTCTCACTGCTGGATTCCAAATTAAACAAAAAATTGCTTTATTTCCATTGAGTACTGTGCCCACGTGATTTATTTTTGTTTGTTTTTTTTCTAATTGAAAGATAATCACGCTTGTTTATTTACCTTGAGGAGTGGCTTGGGATTCATATCCCAGTCTTCAAGCCGACACCTCTGAGGCACAATTCATCCCGACCACTTTTTCCTCTTAAATTCTTTTATAGTTTTCAATAAAACACGCTTTAAAAGATGTTCCTTTTCCATTGTCTGTAACTCTGATTTGATCACCAGCAATCCCCGAGCCAGGGCCTGGGCTGATTTAGTTTTCCATTCCAAGCAGGATCCCATCGCTGTTGGTGTTCAAGCCTGTTTGGGCCTCCCCAGACATCCCCAGCCATCACGTGTGGATTTCTTTCATAAATGACCAGTTTCGTCAAGAGCCCTAACTTTACTCTGAGGTTCGTTAACAGCATGTACAGTACACATGATCTCACAAATAAGGTATCCGCTGCTGTCACTGTGGTGCCCAAAGTGTTGGCCAGGAATAGTCTGCATAGGAACAATCCAAGACCTTTTTTTTTTTTTTTTGTCAGTGCCAGCACACATATCCTAATTTATGGACACAACTAATTAGAAAACTAGCCTTTCCTCGTTACTTTCCTTTTTCTCTGCTTAAACTGAGTAGTGGGTGCTTTGGTTCTCACAAGGTCCTGCCATTTTTCATGGAATAGTTGACCTTTGAACACAGAGGGCAGGTCATAGGCCGTATATCAAGTTCGATATTTGAAGGCGACCGCTGCATGGGCCGCGAGAACGGACTGTTCTCCATAAATTAGGCCTTCAGCCGTGACTGGATCAAAACAATGCGTTGACTTCTTCAGTAAAATGTATTCCTGACCACCGTATCAGGGTGGTTAACTATTGACACTGGACTTTTTTGTTATTAATACTGAAGCTCATATAAGACTGTAAAGACTTCGAATCTGTTCAAAACAGGCATGGGAAGTATCAATGGCCGTAAACTTCGTAACCACGTAAATATACGGTTAGCGGCCGCGATATCAAATAATGAGACCGACTGCGTTTCACCCATTAATTTCCGCTGTGGAAATGCGTTATTAGCATGGCCCAGTTGTGGCTCTTTCCACGTGATGATCTCTCTCTTTGACAAGAAGGTCTCGTCAAAGAACTTCTGCGAAGCGCGGCTCCTAGCTGCCCCATCACTTTGATCACTGTAATGAGAGCCAAATGAGGAACCCCAAATATCCTTGAGGAAAAATGCCACAAAGGGGATGGGTCTGTTTACCTACTAGTCTGTCTGCCAATGATTTCAATCACCTTCCATACTACTTACTAGATCTGGGCTGAGCTGCCTCCTTGATATCCTTCAGCCACGCCTGCTACATCCATTTCCCATTAGCTACCCCGAGTGATTGGCTGCATAAAAGCGGCTCTTTCTCATGTTCAAGTGTCATTCTCATAAACAAAAACACAGACATATGTATGCACATGCAGGGATGCTTCTTTGTTGGCTTGCACCAGTGCATGCACACACACACGTGAACAATGGCACTCGTGCACACATCCACACAGTCACACATATGTATACACATACACACACAAAAAACATACACACACACACTTGTTCAACCCTCACTATTTTAACACTTCCAGCTGTGCAGCTGCACGGGGTCTCAGTGTCGGCTTCAAGGCTTGCTTTGGTTTCGACTATTGTCAAAATGTCGACTGACTAATGTAGTGTGGATGGGGTGTAACAGCCGGGTCAGCTTCTCAAAGCTAACATTTCACAGGTTTTGATCCTAAACCGTGTAAATTTGACACCTGTTTAATCTAAAATTCGCAACTGAAAGATCTAGCGCCTCTCTCTTCAAGTCAGCTAGCGTTGTGGCGAAACGGGCAATCAGTCAAACTTCTGTGTGACGTACTCGTAAAGCCATCTAATGTACCACAGCGATATCCATATTTCTGTAGCAAGATAGCGTTTTGAAAACAGTGGGGCGACACTGAAGAAAAGATGGTTTGGGTTTTAGCCTGACAAGACTTGTCAAGTTGCAACCATGAGAGTCGTATTATGGTGACAGCCCAGTAAATACAATCGGAGCAACAACAAACTTCTGGCAGCTTGCAGTTATTGCAGACTGTCTTGGCTGTCTGATTCTGTAATTTGTCTGGTTTTTGTAGCAAACATACTCTCCTCATTCATTGCGGATTCTGACTGCAAAATCTGCCTGCCAAAAATGTACTGGCCAGATGAAGTTTCATTGATAATGAAAGCATCTATTGGGAACTGCAGCATGTTGAATGTGCCCTAGTTCATGTGTTGGCTTGCTTACAGGAATTCCAGGATGAATCTATTTCCTTTATCTCCGTGAAGGCCAAGAGCCATGGGGTTCCACATGGCAGCCTGGGTAGTGCAGTATTTATTTATGCTTTTTGGAGGCCTGCGCAGCCGCATGACAATCCATCACACGAGCTTTATCTTCAGGCAGAGGAGACCGAGTAGAAATTGATTCTTGAGAGAGACACTCGTCTCTCCTGTTGGCTTTGTGCATAGTGCGGAAGTAGCCCCTTGTCTGAGGTACGCACGAAACCCCCGACGGTGTAGTTTTGAACGGTTGACGCAGATCCTGTGTGAAAACAATCGCTGTCATTAGTGGGAGATCCTGCAAGTCATTACACTACAGCCTCTCCAAATAGACACTGACAACCTCTTTGCTGACTTTCTGATTAGTGTGAATCGGATGCACACAAATTTTATGCAATGACGGCTCAGTCCCGGCAGTTGCTGAGTTTAGATGCCAGAAGTTGGGCATACTGCATTGCGGGCAGAATACAGGCGTTTGTTCATTTCAAAATGTGCGTCAATGCTGACCATTCGTGAGTGAGATGGTATTTGCCTCTATCTCTTAGTATATACTAAAACTTGTTTGCAGAGGACTTGGGGTCACTGCGCACCCTTCATTCTGTATGACTAATCTCGGGAAATCTTCCAAAGTCAATATAAAATGCTTTTCCGAGACATTTTCCTTGAGTTGTTTAAACTCCAAAACAGATTAAAACACTTGCGAGTTTGCAAATATTAAAACTGGCAGGAGAAAAGTTTTAAGTGCCAGGTTGCAATACATTACAAACAATCACTTAGAAGGAATGCGCTGGTCATAGGAAAAGAGCACACTGACAATAGGTGTAACAAAATACCCCTGTGACCGTATGATCATCTGCCGTACAGCAGTGCCGGGCAACAGCTGTCGGAGAAAAGAGGAAAAGAGGACCTTTAAAGTGTGTATGCTGTTCTATATGCACACACTCTATACACCGCGCGCACAAATGTATGCAACGTAAGACGTCCAGGAGCCCTAAACACAGCAAAAAAAAAAAAAATTTACGACAGCATTAGCCAAGTACCAGATGTACTACTGAAGGTAATTGTTATTTCAAAAAATAAGGTAATTAGCTTTCCCCCGGGGTTATCGGATCTAATTCTATATTAACTGTTTATTATATCATCAAAAGCAGCTGCAAGGCACAAGAAAGTCTTTTAATAACTATTTCATTCCTGCTTTGCTCTTTCCTCTCTCCTCCCAAAGTAATCCTGCAGGAGCCCTGATTAGAAACGGATGCTTCTTGGGTTGCTTTTTTTTTTTTTTCTACCTCTCCTGCCTGCAATTTGAGGTCAGCAAAAAAAAAAAAGAAAAAAAAAGAAAAAAAAAAGCAGAGACGTAACACGAAAGATTTCAGTCTTGATTAGCTCACATTGATGGGTTGGATCTGATGTCTGTGTTTGCTAATAGGGCCCGCCGCTCCTTTGTTGTTTGTTCCAAAAGAGAGACGTATTTGTTGCCGCGCAAATCACCGCATATTCTGTTTTGAGTCCAGCCCGAAGGTTAACCCATGGGAATGTATGGTTTCCCAGAGCTTGTCATACTCCGTGGCTGTATGTGTAATTGTGGTTTTGGAGGAAGGAACGTGTGATGTCCATTACATGCAAATACTTTACCTTTGTCTGGCCAGCTCTTGGCTGGAGGGGAGGAGAGGCTAGGGATTACGGAGGTCGATATTTTATGCCATTTTACATCGAGGAACAAGTCTTTCTCATGGGTCTGCACACATTTCTCATTTCAAGGTGTTGTAAGTACTGAAAAGTGCGTGTGTGTTTTCAATTGTTTTGCACCACGGTTTATTTGAATAAGTCTCTTGGACTTGCTTTTTATGGAAAAAATGTGCTCCTGTAGCTCTGACTGCTTGCAGCAAGACATTAAAATGACAATTTTGCTTTCAGCGGTCCAAATAACTTTCCAAGACGTTGGTGTGCAAGGATTTTAGAAATGCAGACAGAGAGACCGCGTTTGCGAACAAGCGAGTGACTGTGTGCGCGTGTTGTAAGGCAAGCTGTAATGTCAAGTTGTGTTTTTCAGACAGCTTTTAATCTCCGCGGCCATCACTGGCGGACATCACCGGCACTGGACCTGCAGGCAACCCTGCAAGTCCAATGCCGTGCACGTTGCGCTAACCCCACGTGTGCATGTGTGCACGTGCACGCATTGAATGAGTCTTCTGCTTTTGCTGCGGTGTTATTTGTTTATTCATTACTTATTGTCTATATGTAGTGTACTGAACGTCTATTCTATTGTATTCTATTCTAACCTGAGTGACGTAGCACACATACTCGCACCAGGGCCCATCAAAAATGAAGGGCCGAGGGCCCCATCGTGTTGCAGTTTCTGCCAACATGCGGCCGACCCATGCTGGCACCATCAAAGGGGTCCGTGAAGGCAGGTGAGAGTATTAACATTCTGTGGTTCGAGTGAGAGGATGTGTTTACTCTCCTCCGCATGTCTAATGACAGCATCTGGTACCCCACAATTCACTGCAGTAACCCCCTCGTCTCAGTTATGTCAGTTCTCATGTTTAAGCTATTGTAACATTTGGCAACGGTTAAAGGGAGGCGGGAGCGCACCTGTTTGCTTGGTTATGTCAGAAGCGGACATGGGCCCAATTTTAATGGGGATGCCACAGGTTTATTTTAGTTCTTGTGAGCAAATGCTCATTTAAAATGAAACATTATTGGAATGGGGTATATATGCCAGGCTAAGGGGGGAGCCAAAAGCACAGGCTGGAAATTGATTTGTGTTAATAACGCAATCAGTAGTTGTTTGAACATCTAAACGTGGGGTATATTTATATAAGCACTTTTGGCGTTTGACTTATAAAAAGAAAATAAATTGGGCGGGACCTTTTTTTTTCTCCCACAAACTGTTTATTTCAAACACGTGTGCATTTTGCTCAGGAGTTTACAAACTTTGCTAACATGAAATCAAAACTTTTAACGCTCGCTAGACCCACTAAAAACCTCACCTTTTAACTGTTGCTTTCGGGCATTGTTTGAAACAGTCAGAAAAGAAAATGAGGGGGGGTGGTAAAATAAGCACACAACTTCATTCTGCTCGGTCACAAAGCAAATGTTCTTGTTTGTGCCGGGGTCAAAGCCTGTCAACCTATAGGAGTTGCCCCGGGACCACGGCCTGAACCCGGAAGACACACATGAGATTTAAACCAGCCTCAACTCGCCCATTGCTTTTCTTTTATTCAGAGAACTTGGCTGCTCAGTTAGGTGGAGAAAACCTTGCTGCTTCGGCACAAAAATACGGATTTACTGCCTGATAATGCAGAACACCCCGTGTGCTTTATCTCTTCCTACTTATCACTCAATGTCTGCTTGAATCTCCTTTATTTTCTTTGTCCGGCATCGCTGGACCACGATCGGTGTCCACAGGCTTGGAGTTATAATCTAAGCTTTGTGGGGGTCTCTGAAATAACTAACGTCAGGGGTGGAGAGAAATAAATAAATAAACAATAGCCTAAAGGGTGCACTTTCCGTGAGAGGGAGAGACAGACGTCGCTGCTCATTACGTGGTCCAACTCTCTCTCTCTCTCACACACGCACACAACAGCACACACAACAGCCCGCTACTTGTGACAAACAACCCAAAACTACCCGAGATGTGTGCGATATTGCGACAACAACAACTCAGGCCCGGCGCCAGGACGAAACACACGACAAACAGCATACTAGCACTTTCTATTCCATATTATAATGTTGACTGATAGGTGTAGTGACTTCTTCCAAATGTGTTCCAATGTTTGTGGCTCGCACACTCTCAACAGACACATCCATCCATCCATCTATCCATTATCTTAATCGCTTATCCTGCTCTCAGGGTCGCGGGGCTGCTGGAGCCTATCCCTACAGTCATTGGGAGGCAGGCGGGGAGACACCCTGGACAGGCCGCCAGGCCATCACAGGGCCCACACACACACACACACACACACACACACACACACACACACACACACACACACACACACACACACACACACACACACACACACACACACAGTTGGCGTAATATTCTACTGCGCCCCATGGTGACTCGGTGGAGAAGTGCAGCCATAAGAGAGAATATGGTGCGTGTTTAGTTCTTTTGGGCCGCCCGACGACTGCAGGGATAGGCTCCAGCATCCCGCGACCCGACTTTGGATGAGCGGCTTGGATAATGGATGGATGGATAGTTCTTTTGGAAAACATGATTCTATTAGCCTATTTATCTCGTTGACGTAAATAATACTCATTACACTGAAAAATACACTATTTGTGATTAAAAATGGTTGTTGGTCATGTATTAGCGAGCCCCACAGATGTATGATTTTACTGATTTCACGGGAGCTCAGACCCCTCTTTTTGGAAGCTCGTGTCCCACTGGATCCCACATAACCCAAACCCAGGTTGTCCATTTTCTCAAAGGGATTTACCCTTTCACATTCCACCTTATTATCAATGACGAGGTCCCATCCCATCGCTGAGTTCTGCTCGACCCTAACCTACCTCATACTCTACAGTTTAAATTCCTTCATAAATTGGGGTTAAGGGATTAAAGAGCCTTCCTTAGTGCCTGCCAATTAAACAAACAATATTAATGAGATGTGTCAATGATTTATACAGCTGCTGTGTTTGAAGCAATATTAATCCCACTTTAATCTCCAGTGGGCTCGCTTCCAACCTCCACAGCGAGACAGGAATGTTGAAATATCAGTTTGTGGAACAAACTATAGTCTTCCCTAATGTGGGATGAATTTACTATTATGTGGGATCGACAACATTCCTGACTCTGCAATTAGGGGTTCATCTCTTAGCCCGCAAAACACAACAGGGGTCAGCAACCACTGTTGTTTTTTTATGTACAGCTTGCGGTTGTTTTAGTGTGCAGGGGATCTCCTTAAGTGAGCAACAACATGACGAATTCAAAGGGCCTGTTTCTCACGGAACAATAACCACGCTTGCACCACAGGCCTCCTCCTCATGCAGCGAATACAACCTGCTGTTAAACTGTTTTACTGCCGAATGGAAGCGACCTGACCCACTGTAGAGATATAAACAACGGCACTGTGCGGTGAAGATTGTGATGGGAAATCGGTTCTTCTCAATTATACGTTTTTCCCTATTTAAATCTGCAGTGGGTAACATAGACATTCCAACGCGCCTGTCCCTCTCTGCTGCCTCCATCAACCCGCTAAGCCCCTCCCACCGGATGACCTCCGCACCGTTCTTCAGTCCCTTGTGTACAACCGGAAGTGTAAAAGCCATACTCGTGAAACGTGTATCGTAGTTGATAATCGATCCATGTAAAAAAAAAAAACATTTTTAAAAAATCAGCGAATCTCTTAGTTACACTAATATTGTGCATGTGAAGCCGCCATTTTGAGTTGATCTTGTTGATTTTTAGGGTTAAGGTTATAATCAAAAGCCACCGGCGGGGCACATCTGCCGTTTGTAGAACAGCCAATAGGAACGTCCGCTCGCTCTCGGAAATGACCCGTGATTGGCTATAATCTTCAGTCCCGAGCTAGATTTTTAAGGCCTGAATACAAAGCCAAGAGGAGGCGCTTAAATCTAGTTTTCTCCCAGACTACTTGAATTACTGAATGGTTATTATGGAATTTTTGCTCAATGATGCCATAAAAAACTGGCTACCCCAGCTTTAAGGTTTCACCCGGGGACACGGGGCGAGTCGGAAATCAACAGCTTGCTCCATCTTATAAAACCAGCCGACCGAGGAAACAAAGGGGGAGTGAAAATGCTATTGAATATGGTTTCCCATGTAACCCACAACCATTTAATTGTTCTACATCTGTCCAGCTTTCACTACTTTTCCATATGTAAGATTACACTGAACTGTCACAGGATCTTTTAAATGATTTTTTTTTCACAGTGCACTGAATGAGCGGTAGGCTTTGGACACTTTCACCTGGAGGAATGTTTTTCAGGAGAAGGGAAGGCTAAGACTGCATTCTGGCCCTCAACTTGCTACCTGCTTGTTTGGCTAAAACATCTGTAATAGCAAGACATTTAGGCCACTGCAGTTGGAAGCCCGTGGCCCAGAGAATGCAAGATATTAAGGGGACTTCAAAACTTAAACTTGAAACTTAAACCAACATTAATTAATTCCTTCATATCTTTACACTGCAGGGATCCAGGAATATACTCTGCTTTAGTGTCTAAGGGGTCTGAGCTGCAAACGTTGAAACAATATGCACAATTTGAAATTATCAGTATACTTGTCCATTGAACTTTTTTTCACCCGTTAAGTGCACTGTATAACGTGAAAGGAAAACAAATTCTTGTTTATTGATACAGGTTTTACAGTAAGGACGGTGAAAACATTCTTTTGTACCTTCAGGAAAGAGCCAGTATAAACATAAAATGGGTGTGCATTTGGACCATGGTTTCATATGGTTTAGTTCACCCAGATGTTTGATAAAGAACCCAGCCTATTGTTCCCTTGCAGGAGAAATGTTTTGCTTTCTCCACGTAGCAGCATGTGCTGGGGTGCAACTGAACTTTATTTCTATTGCTGAAGAATCCATTCCTCCTGACTTTTCCTTGTGATGTGTTTACCACTCAAAGAGCCAGCGCAACAGCTACACCCAATGTTATGATACTAGTCATCTTCAAGGCGCACTGTCGGGAAGCGCTCCAAGTCAGAATCAGGTTTATCTACCAGGTAGGTTTGCACGTACATGGAGTTTGACTTGGTGGTTTGCCTGAACAGATCACATTAAACTTATCATAATATGTCATATGAAAAGGATAATTATCAAACCATTAGAAAAGTAGCAGCAAATAATGCATAAAGTAGCAACGAAGATTAAGAATAATGAAATCTAAAAATAGGAATTTCAGAAAAAAATTTTTTTCTCCTATGAAATACAACTCATTGTGCCGTTTTTTTTTTAATGGACGTCATTAATGACAAAAAACATCTTACATATATACAGAGGTAGAGAATATTGCAGTTAGTTATGATTATTTTGAACACCTCAAAGGAGAGAAAAACTGTACACATGCATTGTAACAGTATGAAGAATAAACAGATATGAATATACACATCTATAAGATCATTTTAAGGCTCTGTAAGTGATCAGTATGTGTGATTTGTGTGGGAGAGGGCTGGATCAAAAATAGGTCGATACAGATTATGTTCCTTGGCTGTCAAGTCTGTCATTTCTCAATCTAATTGGAGACATGAAATAGTCCCGTGTCTTGGGACAAGAACTGCAGCCTATTTTCACTGGTTTCTATGTGGGTATTGTGTTGTGGTTGGTAAGAGGTTGGTTAAAGATCGGCTGCAACGTAATCTCTCAGAAACCACGAGATTAGATCAGAATCAAAATCAGAATCAACTTTATTCGCCAAGTGTGCTTATGCATATGAGGAATTTGACTATGGTTTACAGCAGCTTCTAGTACTTACACATATCACTCACACAGAAAAGGCAACAAAAAGGCAACAAAAAAGGCTAACAAAAGAAAAAATTGGAATGATAAATACAATAGGGGTTATTAATGATTTGAATATGGACAGACTGGTGCAGTCTCTGATGTGTTTAGGGAGGGAGTTCCAGAGGGAGGGGGCAGCTGTTGAGAAGGCTCTGTCACCCCAGGTGCTTGGTGCTGTGTGGTGGACACAGGATGTTGATGGCGGAGGAGTGAAGGGTGCAGGAAGGAGTATGGTAGTGGAGCAGGTCAGTGAGGTAGGAGGGGGCCTGGTTATGGAGGGCTTTGCGGGTGAGGAGAAGGACTTTGAATTGGATCCGTTGTGGGACAGAGAGTCAGTGGAGGCTGTGGAGGACAAGGGTGATGTGGTCATGGGAGTGGGTGAGCAGGCGGGCAGCAGAGGTCTGGATGTACTGGAGTTTGTTTAGGACTTTGGATGATGAGCCATGAGAATGCTGTTACAGTAGTCAGTTCTGGATATGTCGAATACTTGGCTCAACGTTGCAGTAGCAGAGAAAGAAAGTGACGGGCGCGGAGGAGCTATGTTTTTTTAGGTGGAAAAGGGAAGTTCTGGTGATTTGATTCATGTTGTGTTCAAAGGAGAAGTTGCTGATGAAAATTATTCCAAGGTTACAAATGTATGGGGAGTGGTACAGAGTGGAGTTATCGATGGTGAGGTAAAAAATTGTGGGTGATTTGGTAAAGGATTTGGGACTGATGATGATCTTGTCAGATTTATCACAATTTAGTTTGAGGAAGTTGGCTTGCATCCATGATTTGATTTCAGTGAGGCAGTTGGTCAGACTGAAGTAACTTGTAGTGGGCATTTAGTGGTGATGTAGAGCTGGACGTCATGGGCCTAACAGTGGAAGTTGAGACCATGACATTGTATGTTGTTACCAAGGAGTAGTATGTAAAGGATGAACCAGGAGAGGACCAAGCACCAAACCCTGGGGAATGCCTTGGGACAGAGGAGCGGTGACAGAAGTGCAGTTGTTAATGCCAATGAACTGTTGTCTGTTTGTGAGATATGACTTTAGCGAGGAGCAAGCGCTAGTGGTGATGTTGAGGGAGGATTCAAGGTAGGAGAGAAGAATGGTGTGGTTGATGGTGTCAAAAACTGCAGTGAGGTCAAAGAGGATGAGAATACTGAGGTGGCTTTAGTCTGCGGAGAGGAGGAGGTCATTAGTGACTTCAAGGAGGGTTGTTTCTGTGCATTGCTGTGAGCAGAAATGAGATTGAAATGGTTCAAACAGGTCGTTTGAGATGAAGTGAGCTTTTGAGTTGGGAGGCAACAACACATTCCAATATTTTTGATAGAAAGGGAGATTGGAGATAGGCTGGAAATTACCCATGAGATCAGGGTTGAGCCCAATTTTTTTGAGGGCGAGGATGACAGCAGCCAGTTTAAGTATATGGAGGACTAAACCAGAGCTGAAAGAGAAGTTGATGATTTCTGTGATGAGTGGGGAGATAGCTGGGAGACAGTCCTCAACAGGATTGGATGGGGTGGGATCCAGAATACAAGTGGAGCTTCTCATTCCTACCATAAAGTTGGACAACTCCACTGGGGACACAGGGGAAAACTTTGACAAGGGCTGAGTGGTAAAGGGGGTCAGTTTTAGTTTGGAAAAATGAAAGGAAAGATTTGCACTTGTTAACTGTGAAGGATTTGGAGGAATTGTTACTAGGTTTGAGAAGTTTGTTTATTGTGGAAAAGAGAGCCTTGGGGTTGGTGGAGCTAGACTGTATGAGGTGTGAGTAGTAGGTGGACTGCGCTGGATGAGAGCATTGTTGTATTATTGAAGGTAGCCTGCGTAGGCTTGGAGATGGACAGTTAAACTGGTTTTCTTGTAAAAAAAAAAGTATTTCGAGCTGGCACATACGGGATTTCATTTGATGGAGTTAGAAGAAGAAGAAGAAGAAGAAGAAGAAGAAGAAGAAGAACAACAACAACAACAACAGCAACAAGAGATGTCCTGATGCCACTTTTTCACTTCCGATTGGCTATCTGCCGATACCGGTATCAATCCGATATTTTGTTTTACTTTTCTTCTACTACTACTACTACTACTACTACTACTTCTACGTTTGGCTGCTCCCGTTAGGGGTCGCCACAGCGGATCATCTGTTTCCATCTCTTCCTGTCCTCTGCATCCTCCCCTGTCACGCCAGCCACCTGCATGTACAAATAATAATAATA
Organism: Lampris incognitus; assembly: GCF_029633865.1. Classification (NCBI taxonomy): domain Eukaryota; kingdom Metazoa; phylum Chordata; class Actinopteri; order Lampriformes; family Lampridae; genus Lampris; species Lampris incognitus. The sequence continues at coordinate 40,964,624 of NC_079211.1, forward strand.
ATAATAATAATAAAATACACGGAAGCACTTTGCTTATGACAGCCAATTACCAACCTAAAAACATCACACTCAAATGGAGAACAAATACTTCCCCAGTATATAGTCCACAACAACAGCTGGTTATGAAAGACTGCCACCCTTTATTCAAACACTACAAAAAACACAAAAAAACCACAAAAAAAACAACACAAAAAACAGGTACTGCAGTACTTAAAGCGAACAGGTTTACAGTCAAAACAATCAGCATTCAGCATTGTAAAAAAAAACAACATATAAAACTATCCCTTACAGTGCAGCTATGTGCAAAAGGGACCGTAGAACACAACTTAAATATGTATAACATTCCAAATAAATAACATAACATCAACAAACACAGTTTAAACTGACTTTACTGACCTAGCTGCTTTATCTTCAAATTTTGCATTCGGCTGTTAGATTTTTTTCTTCTGAAATACTTCCACACCACTTCCACGACTAATTCTACTACTGTTGTTATCACTTGACACGCTCATGGATGTAGTACAGTGCTGCGCCGCTTAACCGGAGGTGCGCGGCGCCATTCGAAAGAAGATGTTACACATTCTTGTACAGTAGGTGGCTGTATGCAATTTAAAGTTGTTTGCGATCTGCCAGTAAACCCAGAGAAGAAGAACAAGAAGCAGAAGACGAAAGAAAAAGACGACAATGACGACAACGAAGAAATAATACATAAGCATTTAGGCGATGGTTTAAGCTAGATTTCACCATGGGTTGTATCGGATATTTTTTTCTCCACTCCGATATCCGACCCAGCATTCTGGACCAGTATCGACCCAATACCGATGCCGTGGATCGGGTCGGGACATCCCTAAAACAACAACACACTTTGTCATTATACATACATACAACAACATTTGTTTTCTGCATTTAACCCATCCTATGCTAGGAGCAGGGGGCAGCTGCAGAACAGCACCCGAGGACCAACTCCGGTTCTTTTTGTCCTATTGCCTTGGTCAGGGTCACAGGCAGGAGTAACCCTAACATGCATGTCTTTGATGGTGGGAGGAAACAAGAGCACCCAGAGGAAACCCATGTAGACATGGGGAGAACATGCAACTCTACGCAGAAAGGACCCGAGACAGCCTGGGCTTCAAACCCAGGACCTTGTTGCTGTGAGGCAACAGGGCCACTGCGCTGCCCAGTGTACCAGGGAGCTGAGTGTTTGAATGAAACTATTTGGTTTTAATAGGAGCCAGCTGATCAAGACATGAGGGGAGTGAATCATTGTAATAATTGACAAGATTGGAGGGATTATCAGACAGTGGGAGATGGGAGGCAGACATTTTACTGGCAAGAGAGGCATAAAGAGCTGAGGGGGAGATAGATTTGAGATTTTTGAAGGATGTTGTGTTATTTGACTTTTGGGATGGGGATAGAGATATCAATGTCCATGGTGATTGTCAGATGATCAGAGATATTGAGGTTGAGGCTGGAGAGTGGAGCAGACCAAATCCAAGATGTGGCCACGGCTGTGAGTGGGGAAGTTGCTATGTTGTGTGATTTGGTAGCATTGTAGCAGTTCCAGAACTTCTATGGCAGATTTACAGCCAGTGTCATCAATGTGGATATTAAACTTACCCAGGAGGAGAATGGAAGGTGAGATGGCAATTAGCTGTCTCAGAAAATCAAATAAGAGAGAGAAAGGAGGAATTTCGCTTTTTTTGGGGGGGGGGGGTAGATAACAGCAGTGACCGAGGAGGGAGTGGAGCCATTGAGTTTGAAGTCAAGGTGTTCGAAAGAATGAGCAGCAGGAATGGAAACCGCGGTTGTTTTAATGTCCTTCCTGTAAACAGCAACAACATCATCTCCCCGCCCCTCAAGATAATGTTTATCAATGTATGCGAGTCCTGTGGGTGTGGTCTGGTTTAGTGAGAAATAGTCCAGGGGCTTATGCCAGGTTTCAGTGAGGCAGAGAAAATCAGGTTACTGTCAGTTATAAATTCATTCAGAAAGGCTTTTGCTATTGAGTGAACTTGTGTTGAGCAAAACCACTTTCAGATGACGTGGCTTTATGATAGGTTTTGAGGACTGAGGAAGGGGACAGGGATTGGATTGATTCATGTGTCATTTGTTGTGGTGACGGTGAGGGCAATGATATATGTTGGTAATGTGGTCAGGAATGGGAAGAGTTAAAACAGCAGTGTGATAATACCACAAGGGGGAACCGATGTGAGTGAAGGATGCAACAGTCACTGTTGTGGGCAAAGCGGAAGAATAGGGTTCAGGAAGGTACATTTGTGATATAAATCGTCAATCACGTATGGAGGACAAAACATGCGACTACCTAGCATAATCAGGTGAAGACCATCTCTTATGTACAGAGAGGAATGCTCCCAGAACAAGTCAGTTATGAATAAAACCAATGTTGTGCGTTATACTCCCAGGCTGCAGCCAGGTATGAAGGCTGAGAATCCTGCTAAAATGGCCTACACCGCAACCCAGTGTGGGAACTGGGCCAGAAATAAAAGCAGATTTTCCACGACTGTTGAAAGACTGATAAAATTGCCTTTTGACAGCTCGGACTGCTGAAGGGCAGTGTCATTGGCGCTGATGTGGTCTATTACTTTAGTTATTGTGGGAAATGAATCAAGGAGTCCTGGGAGTTTCTTCAGGATGTCAGGGACAGTGGCTCCAGGAAAGCAGCAGCATTTATGAAAATAATGTTTCAAACTATGGAGTCCCCAATGATCAAGGTAGTGGAGGGGAATAGAAGAGTGGGTGATTGATTGACAGTGCTGTCAGGGACAGTCTTTGGGGGGGGGGCTGAATGTCATTGGCCTATGGAAGCAGCATTGGGACTGGGAGTGACCAACCTGCTTGAACGCTATGGACGACGGTGCAGGGGGACCCGTAAAGGAGGCTGCGCAATAGCAGCGGTAGCGGGAGGTCGGTCATCCACTGCAGCAGGAGTAGTCTCAGCTGGAGCTGGAACCGGTTCCACGTAGGAAGGGGCAACATCGGCCATGGGGCATCAACAGGGTGAGCAAAGCCGTCAGCCAGTAGTATGATAAAATGATGTGACAGGTTTATGGGCAAAGGTGAGGCAGCTCGGGGTCATTCCGTCTTGTCACATCTGACTACAACCTTTGACCAGGTAGCCTGTGAGCTGGGAGTGGAGCAAGAGGAGGGTCAGCAACAACATGATGGGTCCCAGAGGATGGTGTTGGAGAAGGCTGAGTTCAGGACTGAGACCGTTTTGGACTCTGAGGCTGTGGTGTCAATAAAATTGGACAAAAGAGAGTACTTTTTCGTAGTTCATCTGAGAGCCATTGCAGATCAGCCTTGAGGTTAGTAATGTAATTTGTTGTTTTTAGGCACTTTGATTAACCATTAGTGGCATGATGGCCGAGTGGCTAGCACCTTTGCCTCACAGCAAGCAGGTCCTGGATTTGAACCCCAGGCCGTCCCATGTCCTTTCTGTGTGGAGTTTGCATGTTCTCCCTGTGTCTGTGTGGGTTCCCTCCAGGTGCTCCAGTTTCCTCCCACCATCAAAAAGGCATGCATGTTCGGGTTAATACTCCTGCCTTTGCCCCTGACCGAGGCAATAGGAAAAAGAACTGGAGTTGGTCCCTGGGCGCTTCACCGCAGCTGTCCACTGGTCCTATACAATAGGATGGGTTACATGCAGAGTGGGTCAGGGGTGTGAATTTGTCCCTCTCAAATCTGCATTAGAAGTTGTCAGCCATGTCTTTGTTTGCCTCAGCATGGGGGCATGGTCTTCTGTAGTTTGATGTCTTGCAGGCTTCTCCACACTGACATAGGGTCCATCCATCCATCCATCCACCCATTATCTGAACCGCTTATCCTGCTCTCAGGGTCACGGGGATGCTGGAGCCTATGCCAGCAGTCACTGGGTGGCAGGCGAGGAGACAACCTGGACAGGCCGCCAGGCCATCACAGGGCCCTGACACAGGGTCGTTGGCTGAAAACCTGTTTTTCAGCTTTTCAGTGTAGCTTCTTTTAGCCACTGTGATCTCCTTTGTTAGTGAGTTTCTGGCCTGCTTGTTTGTACAGGGCTCTATTCCCACTAGTATGGACATCCTGCAATGTCTGCCAAAGTTGTCTTAGTTTGGCTGTGAACCATGGCTTGGTATTGTTGTATGTGCAGAAAGTCTCGATAGGCACACACGTCTTCACAAAAGATGATGTAAGATGTCACAGTGTCAGTTGCAGCTTCAAAAACAATCCAATCGGTGCAGTCAAAACAGTCTTGCAGTTCCTGCTTTGCCTCGATGGTCCATTTCCTCACTGTTTTAACCACAGGCTTTGTAGATTTTAGTTTCTGCCTATAGGTTGGAATAAGATGAACAAAGCAGTGATCAGTGTGCCTCAAAGCTGCCCGAGGCGTGGAGCAGTATGCATCTTTAATAACTGTGTAGCAGTGGTCCAGTGTGTTATTATCCCTGGTTGGACAATTAATATGCTGTCTGTATTTTGGTAGTTCATGGTTTACTTTTGCTCTTTTAAAGTCCCCAAAGATTATGACAAGTGAGACTGTATGTTTTTGTTCCAAGCTGGTAATCTGGTTCGGCCGGTGTTTGCAGTGTGCCATTCATACTGGCCTGGGGTGGGATGTAAACACCAACCAGGATGAAGGACGAAAACTCCCACGACGAATAAAATTACTTGCAGTTTATGAACAATATCTCCGAGTTTGGGTTGTAGTATTTACGTAACACTCTGACATCTGTACACCAACCTTAGTTTAGTCGAAATAAATTCCTTTGCCCTTCACTTCCCCCGATAGCACCATTGCATGAAATGCTCGGTGTAGGCAGAAGCCCAGCAGATGTAATCCACTGCTCCAGGTTTCAGTGAAATAAAGGGCAGCAGAATATGCAAAGACTTTGTTTTGTGTTTGTGCTCGTAGAAACCAACTGGTTAAGAGGAGTGATTCAAACACTGAAATATTCAAATGAAAGCCCTCACTCTCCCCCCTCAGCCCTTTTTCTTTGCAGTTGTATCCGGCCAATTACCCCACTCTTCCGAGCCATCCTGGTCGCTGCTCCGCCCCTTCTGCCAAGCCGGGGAGGGCTGCAGACTACCACATGCATCCTTCGATACATGTGGAGTCGCCAGCTGCTTCTTTTCACCTGACAGTGAGGAGTTTGGCCTGGGGGACGTAGCGCATGGGAGGATCACACTATTCCCCCCAGTTCCCCCTCCCCACTGAACAGGCGCCCGACCGACCAGTGAAGTAACCAGGACACATACCCACATCTGGCTTCCCACCTGCAGACACGATCAATTGTGTCTGTAAGGACGTCCGACCAAGCTGGAGGTAACACGAGAATTCGAACTGGCGATCCCCGTGTCGGTAGGCAACGGAATAGACTGCTACACTATGCGGACGCCCTTGAAAGCCCTCACTTTGAGAACTTGCATGTTTTGGCCCGTGGCTGCATGAGTAGCCTACTAGATACACGGAGCTTAAGGTTTTGAGATACAGGGGTTACGGTGATCGTCAACACAGCTAAAGACAACATACAGTTGACTAGAGTAAAAAGGGCGAACATCTCCCCATGATATAACTTTATAAAACGTTTCCCTTCCTGTATTATCAACAGATTGTTACCGCAGGTCCATTGACAACTGACTGACGATCTTACAATAGCAATGCCCACACACATGAAATCATATCCATTAAGGGTCAGACAGTGAAATGTGTGTAATTTTACAAATACCTCAGGACAATTCTTCTTCTTCTTTCAGCTTGTTCCCTGTTTCTCAGGGGTCACCACAGTGGATTTTAAAGTTTCCATCTGTACCCTGTGAAGGCACAGTACCAATGGTGGTTGTTGTTAACCCGGGCCTTGACTAATCTGGTATGGTCTTGTCAATCCGCATGCTGATTTGGCAAAATCGGATGCCATTCCCGACACAACCACTAACCCTATGGACGGGGGCAAAGGTATAGTACTGGATGCCATTCCAGTATTCATAGACTAGCACCCATACCTGTCGCAAAGGAAAATTATTGACTCAAAACTGAACTTTGAAGCAACTTTGTTTAAGGAAACTCTCCTATTTCCACACTGACAAAACCATGATGACCTTACTGATTTTATCATTTTCTTTGGTTTTATGGTTTGGAAACCTATCTTTAAAGGACAGAAACTCTCTGAATAAAATTGTTAAATGGTGTAGTAGGCTGATTGGTGGGCCACAGCTTAACCCAGAGTCCCTGTTCACCAGACAGCTACAGCAGATACCCAGCTTGACTTTAAATGATGACTCACACCCTTTGCACGTTGAAGTTCAGCATGTTCCTTCTGAACAGAGATTTTTGTCCCAAGGTGTAGAACAAAATGTTATGAAAAATAGCTTTGTTCCAGCAGCCATTACTCAGATGAACAAGTCGTACTAATATTACACTTTTATTATGTTTGTCTGTTGTCTGTGTTGTTTGTAAAATGTGTGTCAAGATGGATGCCTTATCTACCGCAAACCAAATAGTATATCTGCGGGTATAAACAAAGTAACCTGAAACTGGCCTTTTCGTAACCCATAAATGTTAATGTCCTTGATCTCATTCCATTTCCTTTTCATTCTCATTGTACTATTTCACGTATTCCTTCATTTATTTACCGCGTACAACCTGCAACTTTTCTGTTATTTGCTTCATAAAAGTAGTTAGATCACTTATTGTTACTGTTATGTTGGGTGGCATGTTGGCACAGTGGTTAGTGCTGTCGCCTCACAGCAAGAAGGTCTTGGATTCGAACCCCGGGGTTGTCCAACCTTGGGGTCATCCCAGGTCATCCTCTGTGTGGAGTTTGCATGTTCTCCCTGTGTCTGCGGTGGGTTTGCTCTGGGTGCTATGGTTTCCCCCGCCATCAAAAAGACATGCGTGTTAGGCTTAATACTCCTGTCTGTGCCCTTAACCAAGGCATGGCAAGACAAATTGGAGTTGGTCCCTGGGCGCTGCAGGGCGGCTGGGCGCTGCTCCTAGCTACACAGCTAGGATGGGTTAAATGCAGAGCGTAATTTCCCTACGGGGATCATTAAAGTATATCAACATCAGAATCGAGTTTTTAGCATTATGTATCAGTTGAAGGAAAGTTACAACATGGGAGAAATTTTAAACAAGTGGAAACCAGTGGTCTAAAAGAAGGGATCCAAAAGTGAATGAATTCACACAAGAACCACACGTTTGTGAACGTGCATAACGTGAACAATGCCACATCCAGATGTGCATACGTGGCATGAGGCAGCCAACAGGGCACTCTTAGAATGAGCTGGCAGGTAGCTCATCCCACAGGTGGCCAGTGACTAATTTGCTGCTGATCATCTTGATATTTCCACAGTACTGCAAAAGGAGAATCCTTTCATGACTCAAGTTTGCATGCAGCTGCGTGACCAAGGAGAGGGGAAAAAAATCTAGCAAATATTTTTAGAAATTTATTGATTCCAAGGATCCCCTGCAGAGATACCGCAGCCACAGTTGCAATAGAGCCAGACCCCCCCCCCCCACACACACACACACACAATGGAAATGTCATTCGAGTGTGGTCATTGCCCTGATGATTACCTGATGATTCTGTGGTGATACTCAAGCATGTAGCAAATTTAAAAAAAAGACCAGCTCGAATGTATTAATTTGGGTTTGCAGGCCCTTTTCCAAGTCCAAGTATTCCTTAAACATGGTGGTTTCTTGTGGCACTGACAAGGCTGGCGATGCTGTTTGTCTAGGGTAAGACTTACATGGAGGGAACATTTTCAGTATGGTTATTACAGAGGCATTTTTCATCCAAACGGCTGCCTTCAGTGACTCTGATAGGAATTTTGGGCCCTGTGACAGGGTATGACACTGCCCATGATTTTTCAATAAAGAAACTCAAGATAATGAGAGCTAAACCCAAGTTGGACCCACGCCTACGTGCTAGGGGCCCCCTTGAAACATCCATTTATCCAATCATTTTCTGTGTCCTTGTTTACAGACTGTATATATGCGTGACAAACAATAAAGTGTTCAAGATCGAAACAAGATAAATGCAGGATCATTGGTTAAAAACCCATTTTTGTAAACTGTCAATATTCCAGGAACGTGAGCCACACAGACCTCCCAAACACCATATGTTGAATGCAAGGCTACTCGGCGCTATTTTACTAGTTGGGAAAATATACAATGACACTCCACTTTCAAGAATTACAATTGCAAAGTCATTAGATGCTTTGGGGCTTTGAACAGTACAACCTTCCCAATTGATTTAGAATTCATTTCAAAGTGTTTCTTACACTTGGCTCCTGTGAGTGAGAGCAGCTGTCCCGCAATTCCTACCATATGTGAAGTGTTTTGTGTAAATATTTTACCACGGCGCACCTGTTTTAAATTTCAATTACTGCATTTATACAGTCAGAAAAACATGATATGCAGGAAATACAGCAGAAACCCGACCCTGCCCACCAGTGCTTAATTTATCGGGAATAGTTCGTCAAACTTTACATGGCTGGAGATCATTGCACTGCATTGGCACACTGAAAAAAATAACTAGGTGTCATTCTCTTCTAAGCCCCTCTTCTTCTTATGAGTCCTATCACGGTTACCTAATTTGAGTGATGGGCAAATGTTGGTTTAGGGGATACAGTCAATCTCTCAGTTGAACTTTCATAAATGAATGAATCATAATTCATGATTATTCTTATGACATGTACTCCTCATTGTTAGCTTTAGTCCCCATTAAACCATTTGTATTTTTTTTTGGGGGGGGTATTTTTCCCCCCTTTTCTATCCGGCCAATTACTCCACTCTTCCGAGCCGTCCCGGTCACTGCTCCACCCCCTCTGCCAATCCGGGGAGGGCTGCAGACTACCACACGCCTCCTCCGATACATGTGGAGTCACCAGCCGCTTCTTTTCACCTGACAGTGAGGAGTTTCACCAGGGGGACGTAGTGTGTGGGAGGATCACACTACTCCCCCCCCCGTTCCCCCTCCCCCTCCCCCCTGAACAGGCGCCTCGACCAACCAGAGGAGGTGCTACAGCAGCAACCAGGACACATACCCACATCCGGCTTCCCACCCGCAGACACAGCCAATTGTGTTTGTAGGGACACCTGACCAAGCAGGAGGTAACACAGGGATTCGAACCGGTGATCCCCATGTTGGTAGCAACAGAATAGACCGCTACGCTACCTAGACGCTGGCAATGTGTATTATTGTGGTATTCTCAGTTGCTTGATTTAGTCCCAATATTTTTGAAATATTGAAATGAAGCATTTATTTATTTCTCCTTATGACATTTTTGGGGTTTTAAAGACCTCAATGCAGCAAATTGGAGATTACACTTATTATGTTTTATCCTCCATTTGGCGTTGTTTATTATATTTTGCATACAAGCATGAGGAACATACTGTACTTGACTGTGGTTTATGCCCAGCTCCAAGGAGAGGAACATATCGTGCGTTCAGGTGGCTGGGAGTTAGGAAAGTTCCCATTTGAGAACGTCCCATTTCCTAGTTGAGAGCGTTCACCTGAAGACAACAAACAGGCAACATGGCCGCCCTAAGGAAATCTGCTCTATTTCTGCTGTCAGAATACATAAAAGTGACAAACAACCTCGTCATCACCCATACTATCCAACACAGGGACAAAATGGCGCTCAGGAGGTCAATGTTATTTGTACACTAAGAGCTAACTGTCAATACTACAACTGACAGAAGGATAACATTATGTTAGCTACACGAAAACTAGCTGCACATTCATTCATTCATTACCCAAACTGCTTATCCTGCTGTCAGGATGCGGGGATGTTGGAGCCTATACCGGCAGTCACTGGGCAACAGGTGGGGAGACACCCTGGAGAGGCTGCCAGTCCATCACAGGGCTAACACACATTCACACCTAGGGACAATTTTGTACGGCCGATTGACCTGACCTACAACTCTTTGGACTGTGGGAGGAAACCGGAGCACCCGGAGGAAACCCACACAGACACATGGAGAACATGCAAACTCCACACAGAGGACGACCCGGGATGACCCCCAAGGATGGACTACCCTGGGGCTCGAACCCAGGACCTTCTTGCTGTGAGGCGACTGTGCTAACCACTGCACCATCACGCCGCCCATCACAATCAACGGCACTTATAAGTATGACCTAAAATAACAATGAAGTGACTTATTTTGCGCAGAGCAAGTACATTTCTTATCTTTCACCATAAATGCTGCCATGTTGAGTGACGTCACACCTACTTCTCAGAGCTCTCAAAAACCTCCTATTTTTTTAAGTGGGCTGTTCCTTGTTCAACAGGCGTTCAGGTGTATTCTCCCACTCGGGGGTTGGAACCTTCTCACTTCCCAGTTGCTCATGAACGCACCAATATAGCCAGGCCAGGACAGGCAGACATGTAAGACCACCTTCAGGACAACCTTGGCATTGGAACGCTCCAAACCCTTTGCTGGCAGTGAGAGACTACATGTGTTATATAAGTGGAATTAAAATGGAATGAAACGCTCCATTTCAGTGTTGCATGCTACTTTTAAAAAGATGCCTCAGTCCACAGCTTGGCATGTGGTGCAAGGCTGCAGGGAGCAGGCAAGTTGGTGATTCACATCTGCAAAATATATGTAGCAACATCGAAATGTTAATAACAACTGGAGGGACAATTTGTAAAACCATAAAATATAAAAACAAAAAAACCCCCCCACAAAAACAATCATGATGCGTGTATCGGTAACATCTTCATTACTTTTATCACATATGTGCAAAGTTCATCAGCTGCAGACTGAGGAAAGTTGCTGGTTGTAGCATACAGTTACGCTTTAAGTAGAGCTGACTCACCCTGCGTGTTTTTTGATTCCCACATTTTTCTTTAATCCTCCCCCTTTTTTTTTTACAAACCAGACTTCCTGAAATAAACTACTTAATAATGTGGAAAAAGTGGGAAAAAAACAAAACAACAAAAACCTAAATTGCACACTTCACACCAAGATTCCTCGGTTCAGTTTTCCATCTGACTTTGCTACTGCTATCTCATGCTTTGTACTGCACAATTTATGTTCATGTTTGATATTTTGTGTGGTTCAGTGGTGCAGTATGCTATTTGTAACATGGTATCAGAATACATTTGTCCGAATGGATTTCATCTGAATCGTACGCTTAAAAAAGTCTGAGCGATTTGAAACTAATATGAACCAGGGTCCTGCACTGCATCACCAGGATTATGGTAGATTGGAGTAAAGGCATCGCATGTGAGCTGACAAGCTGTTTAAAGCCAGGGAGCACACATTCAATCAATAGCTGATAGGGACGTACTGCATCACACACACACACACACACACACACACACACACACACACACACACACACACACACACACACACACACACACACACACACACACACACAAACATAGCCCACCACACAATATCACTTATTTTACGTGTGTGTGTGTGTGTGTGTCTGTGTGTGTGTGTGTGTGTGTGTGCGTGTGCACACATAAGATAAGATGTAATAGCTGATAGTGACGTACTGCATCACACACACACCACACACACACACACACACACACACACACACACACACACACACACACACACACACACACACACACACACACACAAACTTAGCCCCACACACAATATCACTTATCTTACATGTGTGTGTAATGGCGTGTACACACACACACACAATATCACTTATCTTACACACAAACTGCATGTGGACAAATACATGCATGTAAAAACATATACCCCATCCAACAAAAAGACACACAGAGGCAAATGTACACACATAAAAATACACACACACAAACATACACACAAGCACACATGCACTCTCATGTACGCGTGCACACACATGCTAACACACAGATACATGCAGGCACAACGTTGGGTGCCACTGCACAGCACTGACAACAGTAACAGCCCCGCGTGTGCTATTATGGCATCACCAGAGCAAACGACGCACACATTTTCAACATTTAAATCCCCGCGGCAGTCCAGCTGCTGCAGTGCATCTCATATATGTAGAGTAATAATTCACTTCTGAAAACAGATTGATTATTTGGCTTAAGGTGCAGTCTCACGGAGCCGTTGCTGGTAAATCACTCTGAACGGTTTCTTCCGCGTACAGTAGGCCGCCTCCCCCTCGCACGGCCGGTTCTTAGACGTGGAGGGAGGGTCCGCGCACGCACACACACACACACACACATACACACACACACACGCAGCACGCCAAAGCTCTGCCATAAACTCCACAGTTCATATCACTTATCAGCTCATTGGTGAGAGCAAGGCTTTCACTCCGGGGGTTACGAGTTTGCTGAATGGAAGGGGGAGACAACGCTTCCTTGTTAGGCCGGCCGCGCCTGTCAAGAAGAGTGAAGGCTTTATGGATGGAATCATAATATTTTGAATCTGTTCCACAGAAGGGTTAGCTTTGGCTACGTTCAACTTGTGTGGCATCATTGCCTTTTCATAGGAGCTGGGGGGCCCCCCGGTTGGTACGGGTGAAGCCCCCCCCCCCGGTTCCCGGCGGAGGAATCGTCTCTACGGGTCACGGTGGGGTCGCTCCTCTCATGCTGGACGTTTTTTGGTTTTTTCTGAGGCCGTCGTCTAGCCGTTGCATAAACACAGAACGTCTTTCTCCCCGTGGAAGGAATCGAAACAAGGCCGACTTTTTTCCACGAAGCGGCAAATCCTGTTGCCGAAAAACAATGCAGGCACTCTGTTATTAATATGTGCGCATGCCTGTGTCCGTGCCCACGTTAAACGATTTGTCATAGTGGGATAAACATGACCGGGCCCGGTTTTCACACAAGGCTTGATTCAGAAAAAATCTGTCTCCATGAACTTTTAAGGGAAGTTTAGTTGGTCTGGCCTGGGGCCTTGTCCGATGCACCTGCAAATTTATGGCTAACGGAGGGTCTGTGTTTCATAATGGTTATTGTTCAGGACTTGCTTTATTCACAGACAGATATAAAGGTATCAGAATTCAGCAAAAAATGAGTTTAACTGCAGCCTTGCGTCTTTGAAGTGTTGATTGATGACCTGTGCAATCTAAAGGCTCCGTTCTCACAAAACACATCGTAACACATAAACACATTTGAAAACAAAACCACCTGTCCTACTACACCGAGTTCAATGTTTTCTGCCTCCCCCAACATCCATATATCATTTCTGTGGTGTAAAAATCTCATCCAGTGTTGGTGTTTTTTTTTCTTCTTCTTTTTCTCACTTGAAATGAAAACTTTCCATGCTCGTTTGTCTGCAGAATAAGTCCCCTCACTGTCGAGTTCATAAAACCTGATGAAAACTATAAAGGCCCTTCCCGATCCCTTACACATATGTTGAAGGCTCAGGCTAGGTTGCGGTGTCCTGAGTTTAGATCCAGCTCATGACCTTGGATCTATGGCTTCCCCTCTTCTCTGACCTACAATAAACAGTACCGCCTGTCTCTCCACACACTATTCTGTCCAAAACTACTACTACTTTCGGCTGCTCCCGTTAGGGGTCGCCACAGCGGATCATCCCTTTCCATTTCTTCCCGTCTTCCGCGTCTTCCTCTGTCACACCAGCCACCTGCATGTCTTCCCTCACTACATCCATAAACCTCCTCTTTGGCCTTCCTCTTCTCCTCTTCCCTGGCAGCTCCATATTCAGCATCCTTCTCCCAATATACTCAGCATCTCTCCTCCACACATGTCCAAGCCATCTCAATCTTGCCTCTCTTGCTTTGTCTCCAAACCGTCCAACCTGAGCGGTCCCTCTAATATAATCGTTCCTAATCCTGTCCTTCTTCGTTACTCCCAGTGAAAATCTTAGCATCTTCAACTCTGCCACCTCCAGCTCCGCCTCCTGTCTTTTCGTCAGTGCCACTGTCTCCAAACCATATAACATAGCTGGTCTCACAACCATCTTGTAAACTTTCCCTTTAACTCTTGCTGATACCCTTCTGTCGCAAATCACTCCTGACACTCTTCTCCACCCACTCCAACCTGCCTGCACTCTCTTTTTCACCTCTCTACTGCACTCCCCGTTACTTTGGACAGTTGACCCCAAGTATTTAAACTCAGATGTCTTTGTCACCTCCACTCCTTGCATCCTGACCATTCCACTGTCCTCTCTCTCATTCACGCATAGGTATTCCGTCTTGCTCCTACTGACTTTCATTCCTCTTCTCTCCAGTGCATACCTCCACCTCTCCAGGCTCTCCTCAACCTGCACCCTACTCTCGCTACAGATCACAATGTCATCCGCGAACATCATCGTCCATGGAGACTCCTGCCTGATCTTGTCCGTCAACCTGTCCATCACCATTGCAAACAAGAAAGGGCTCAGAGCCGATCCTTGATGTAATCCCACCTCCACCTTGAACCCATCTGTCATTCCAACCGCACACCTCACCATTGTCACACTTCCCTCATACGTATCCTGCACCACTCCTACATACTTCTCTGCAACTCCTGACTTCCTCATACAATACCACACCTCCTCTCTCGGCACTCTGTCATAAGCTTTCTCTAAATCTACAAAGACACAATGCAACTCTTTCTGGCCTTCTCTATACTTCTCAATCAACATTCTCAAAGCAAACATCGCATCTGTGGTGCTCTTTCGTGGCATGAAACCATACTGCTGCTCGCTGATCGTCACCTCTCCTCTTAACCTAGCTTCTATTACTCTTTCCCAAATCTTCATGCTGTGGCTGATCAACTTTATACCTCTGTAGTTGTTACAGTTCTGCACATCGCCCTTGTTCTTGAAAATCGGTACCAGTATGCTTCTTCTCCACTCCTCAGGCATCCTCTCACTTTCCAGGATTGTGTTAAACAATCTAGTTAAAAACTCCACTGCCATCTCTCCTAAACATCTCCATGCCTCCACAGGTATGTCATCAGGACCAACTGCCTTTCCACTCTTCATCCTCTTCATAGCTGCCCTCACTTCCTCCTTGCTAATCTGCTGAACTTCCTGATTCACTATCCCTACATCATCCAACCTTCTCTCTCTCTCATTTTCTTCATTCATCAGCCCCTCAAAGTATTCCTTCCACCTTCTTAGCACACTCTCCTCGCTTGTCAGCACATTTCCATCTCTATCCTTGATCGCCCTAACTTGCTGCACATCCTTTGCAGCTTGGTCCCTCTGTCTAGCCAATCGGTACAAGTCCTTTTCTCCTTCCTTAGTGTCTAATCTGTCATACAACTCACCATACGCCTTTTCCTTTGCCTTTGCCACCTCTCTCTTTGCTTTACGCTGCATCTCCTTGTACTCCTGTCTACTTTCTTCATCTCTCTTACTATCCCACTTCTTCTTTGCCAACCTTTTCCTCTGTATAATTTGCTGTACTTCCTCATTCCACCACCAAGTCTCCTTGTCTTCCTTCCTCTGTCCTGATGACACACCAAGTACCTTCCTAGCTGTCTCCCTCACTATTTCTGCAGTGGTTTTCCAGCCATCTGGCAACTCTTCACTACCACCCAGTGCCTGTCTTAACTCCTGCCTGAACTCCACACAACAGTCTTCCTTCTTCAACTTCCACCATTTGATCTTCGGCTGTGTCTTCACTCGCTTCCTCTTCTTGGTCTCTAAAGTCATCCTACAGACCACCATCCGATGCTGCCTAGCTACGTTCTCCCCTGTCACCACCTTGCAGTCTCCAATCCCTTTTAGATGGCGCCTTCTACATAAGATATAGTCCACCTGTGTGCACTTTCCTCCACTCTTGTACGTCACCCTGTGTTCCTCCCTCTTCTTGAAATATGTATTCACCACAGCCATTTCCATCCTTTTCGCAAAATCCACCACCATCTGTCCTTCCACATTTCTCTTCTTGACTCCATACCTTCCCATCACCTCCTCATCACCTCTGTTCCCTTCACCAACATGTCCATTGAAGTCGGCTCCAATCACCACTCTCTCCTCCTTGGGTACCCTCTCCACCATGTCGTCCAACTCATTCCAGAATTCTTCTTTTTCATCCATCTCACACCCAACTTGCGGGGCATATGCGCTGATAACATTCAGCAATAAACCTTCAATTTCCAGCTTCATACTCATCACTCTGTCTGACACTCTCTTCACCTCCAGCATGCTCTTGACATACTCTTCCTTCAGAATTACCCCTACCCCTTTACTCCTCCCATTCACACCATGGTAGAAGAGTTTGAAGCCACCTCCGATACTCCTGGCCTTACTCCCCTTCCACCTGGTCTCTTGCACACACAGTATGCCTACCTTTCTTCTTTCCATCATGTCAGCCAGCTCTCTCCCTTTACCAGTCATAGTGCCAACATTCAAAGTTCCAACTCTCACCTCCACATGCCTACCCTTCCTCCTCTCTAGCTGCCTCTGGACATGCTTTCCCCCTCTCCTTCTCCTTCGCCCAACAGTAGCATAGTTTCCACCGACACCCTGCTGGTTATCAGTACCGGTGGCGGTCGTTGTTAACCCGGGCCTCGACCGATCCGGTATGTAAGTCTTATTTATGATCCGCATATTTGATTTGGCAAAGATTTTACGCCGGATGCCCTTCCTGACGCAACCCTCCCCATTTGTCCGGGCTTGGGACCGGCACTAAGGATGCACTGGCTTGTGCATCCTCAGCGGCTGGGTTACTATTCTGTCCAAAAGATAGGTAAAAATGGCTTAAACTGGCCAATATCTATATCTAACTATCCACACGACATGGCCATGTATCTATGGATCAATAAATCAATCAAGTTGTATTTTATATAGCGCTTTTCTAGCTGCAACAGCCACTCAAAGTGCTTTACAATTAATGAATTCACATACATGGACGTATGTATGTCTATCTATCTATATATCTACCTATCTTCTTCTTCTTTCAGCTTATTCCCTGTTTCTCGGGGGTCACCATAGTGGATTTTACAGTTTCCATCGGTACCCTGTGAGGGCACAGCACCAATGGCGGCCGTTGTTAACCCGCGCCTTGACCAATCCGGTATGGAGCCTTGGCCGATCCAGTATGGTCTTATCTATCTGCATACTGATTTGGCAAAAGTTTACATCGGCTGCTCTTCCTGACACAACCACTATCCCTATGGACAGGGGCACAGGTGTTTATACATATATACGTGTATATACACACACACACACACACACACACACACATATATATATATATATACCCATACCTATCTGTATATGATTAAAGTGTAATAGATATTACACTTATTTTTATGTTGATTGTGCTGCAAATGCGTGTCTATTTGTATTTTGACTATTTGTATATACTGTAGAGCCGAAGGAACGGAGAAGACCGTAGGTTCACACTTTAGCCGTGTAGGTAACTTTCTTTAATCAACGGTAAATCAGAGAGACAACAAAACCACAGCTCGACTGAGCGGAGGCGGCAAGAATCCTCAGAAAACTGGCTGAACAACCATAACTTAACCCTGCGTTAACCTGCCAGGGCAACCCTGACTTAACCCTTAGTTCCTGGGGGAATTCTATCCCCAATACGTGTCCACCACAATATTTTTTTTTTTGTACCACTAGGAAGTTGCACTTAATTTCGGTTGTACAGCTGTGGAATGACAGATAAAGGCATTCATTCATTCATTCATTCATTCATTCATTCATTCATTCATTCATTCATTCATTCATTCATTCATTCAAAGAGATCCAAGCAACAGCAAAATGCTATAATATCTTGTCTCAATGTATGTTCAGTAATCCAGGTGTAGAAATCCCAGAAAAGTTGAATCAGTTCATCTGGACACCAAATTTAGTGGGAAAATGTTTCATCACTCATCTAAGTGACTTCGTCAATCTCAGCTGACTGCAGGTATCCCCAACCTTAAATAGCACAGTTGCATAATGACCGAAACTTGTGATCTGACACCAGTTTCATATGCAAATTGCTGTGACAGAGTTAGAGATGTACTCTTAGCCCTCCTCCTTGGTTCAGGGATGGTCGTTCCCTCTTCTTTCTGTCACCAGAGTCAAAACTAAACATGGATAGACAGCTTTCAGTTTTTATGTACCACATATCTGGAACAAACTCCCAGAAAACTGCAGGTCTGCTGCAACTCTCAGTTCTTTTAAATCAAGGCTGAAGACTTTCCTGTTTGCCGCTGCCTACGATTAAGTACAATTTCAAGCTTTTGATTATCATCTTACACTGCACTGTAACTTTTTACTGTCTTTTTATTTGTTTTTAAATGTCTTTTTATTGCCCTATGTTGCTTTTCTTAATGCCTTTTATGTTTTATGTAAAGCCCTTTGAATTGCTTTGATGCTGAAATGTGCTATACAAATAAATTTGCCTAGCCTTGCCTTCACATAGATGGCCTCTTTGACTGGCAAATGTCTCAACACAGAAGAATTACCTGTGAGGCCAGGACTCCGCAGTCTACATTTTATATTTTATTAATTTTATTATACATGTTTGCTGCCCTTCCACGTCTTGCTTTATCACTGGTTTTCTTAAACCCTTTGAGTCTTTTAATCTTGAACAATCTGTTAAGGAGCCAGCTCATAATAAGGGGCATACTCTTGATCTGGTGTTGTCTTATAATGTTTCTCTTAATAATATTGAACTGCTAGATTTTAATGTTTCTGATCACAAAGCTGTGATTTTTCACACCCTGCCCCCGCTCCCTGCTCCCAAGCCTTTATCTGGTCTCGGTCTTTTAATTCCAAGTCAGCTAGAAGTTTTAGAAAAAAGTTTTTATCGGCTCTGGCTAGTAATACCATCAACCACAAGGATTTCTCTGTAAACGATTTATTGGATAATTTTAATAATAAGTGTCGGACGATACTTGATGGCATTGCCCCTATCAAAGTTAAACGTGTCAATCATAATGCCCTCCCCTGGCTTAATAACCATACAAGGGATTTAAAGAGGCAGTGCAGGAAAGCTGAGATTTATGAAAGAGGTATTTCACACTGCTGGCCCACAAATTCTCTCCATTGTCAACTTCTCACTGTCTAGCGGTTTGTTCCCATCTAGTTTTAAACATGCGTCTGATGTCTCCTGAAGAAGCCTACTCTCAACCCTCTTGTTTTAAGCAATTTTAAACCAATTTCAAATCTACCTTTTTTTTTAATCTAAAATCTTAGAACAGTCTGTTTCTCTTCAAATTATTACACACATGAATAGTTGTAGAATATTTGAGCAATTTCAATCAGGATTCCGCACCCACCACAGCACAGAAACAGCTCTCATTAAAGTTACCAATGACTTATTGCTCACCGCCGACTCTGGTGCTTACTCAATTTTGATTTTGCTTGACCTGAGTTCCGCTTTTAATACGCTCGACCACGATATCCTTTTAAATCGCCTGGAAAACTATATGTGTTGGCATTAAGGATACTGCTCTTGCCTGGTTCCAATCCTACCTATCTGAAAGATCTTTCTCTGTTATAATGGGAGAATTCTCCTCATCCCCAGCCCTCCTCACATGTGGTGTCCCCGAGGGGTCAATTCTTGGTCCATTATTGTTTTCCACTTACATACTCTCCCTGGGTCAGATCATTCGTCATCATAATATTAATTTTCACTGTTATGCGGATGACACCCAGCTTTATGTCCCGCTTACTGGTAATGACACACACGCTCTTTCTCGTGTTATGGCTTGTCTCTCCGATATTAAGTGCTGAATGTCACAAAACTTCCTTTGGCTTAATGAGTTCAAATCTGCGGTCCTTTTATTCGATCCCCCTAACCTAACTGGTGATCTGGAAAAGAGGCAAGGGAACTTGTCCTCCAATGTTAAGCACTCTGCCCACAATTAGTGTGTCTTTTTTGACTCCAAGCTCCGTTTTGACACACAAATCACCAAGGATATTACAGTCTTGCTTTCTCCAAATTAGGAACATCACAAAAGTAAAAATGTTCTATCTCAAACGGACCTTGGAAAAGTTAGCCATGCATTCATCTCATCATGTCTGG